>NC_085139.1:193379730-193679730 GCF_024139115.2 Armigeres subalbatus
AACTCGATAATTCCGCGTATTTTGAAAGGAAAATATTTAAAAAACCTGAGGGCACCTTTCTAATTTTATCAAAGCAAGTTCTTGGAGAGGGATCAATTTCCCCCGAATATTTTCAAAGTCGATTTTTGACAGCTCTCCAAAAAATCGATTGTGTATCAATAACAACAATAATTTAAGGACTGTCATACATCAGTAAAGTTACATACTATATTTCTTAGAGAGTCTGTGTGGAAATCGCGTATGTTTATTTACTTTTGGCTGTGATACATCGGAAATCAAAAAAGGGGATCAAGTCTACCCAGTCTCCCCTACCGTGAGATAGACAATCCAAAAAAAGAGAATGAAAATGGTTGGCAGCGTAAAATAAAAGATTACGCTCACGAAACAAACTACCTATAGGGCACTGCATGGAAACATCTCTTTCTCTTTCGTTCCTCATAAATTTTGACATTTACTGGCCTTGTTGTTTTCTAATTTCTTTGCAGCTAGAAAGAGACAAAGCAGCCCGTGCAGAGATGTTTCCGTGCAGTGCCCTATAGAGATAAAACATATGAGCGAGCGGCGCTCTACAATCCATGGCAACGAAATAAAAAGCAACGTTTTGTTTACATGTTGTATAGAATGATAGAACGGATTGGATACCAGTGTTCAAAAGATCCGTTCTCTCATCGGGTCATTCTTCTCTTGGATTGAACTGTTGATAGGGTGGTGAACCAGTGAGGCGGATCTCAAAAGAACTGAGTTGCAAGTCGTTCATTCAGTTGAATGGTCCGGATCTTTTGAACGGTTCCGGGTATGATTGCCAATCTCTAGCTAGGACCCTGGGGATGATTGAACGCTTCGATCGGAATACCGGACAACGCTTGGCAGAAGAGGTTTTGGATATGCTTAAACGTTTTTCGATCGATATCCAAAATATATCTAGACCAACATTTGAAAAGGGCGTAACAGCCAAAATTTATTCCTTCTGATTCTTCGTCTACATATATAGTTTTATATGTGGAAAAAGAATCAGAAGGAATAAATTTTGGCTGTTACGCCCTTTTCAAATGTTAGTCTAGATATATTCGTTCACTACGGATAACGGGTCAAATTTTCTTAAGGCTGGTCGAATTTTAAGAATGGAGCAGGAGCTCTCTGCTTGCTCAGAATCATCAGACATTGCGGAAAGTGGTCCAGCATCGGAATTGGATATGTCGATTAGTATAGATGACAGGTAATATTTTTCAAAATAAAAGAGATGTATGATCAGTACTGGAATAAGTCGTGATCGTCATAAGACAGAGAGCAAAGCGCCTTTTTCTATTTCAGGCGACCAAATGAAAGAATCGTGGGTTCTTTAATCGATTTCGCATGAAGGGCAGTCATGAAAGGATGGTGTGCTTTATTTTAAAATTAAAATTTCTAAAATATTTTTATAAATATATGCAAAGAATAGTGACTAGTCGATAAATTAATCGTATTCCTTTAATTCACCGGGTTGAAAGTGGTAATAAACACAAAAATAAAGCAGATATTGCACACTTTCATGTCCTGTCACGGGACAAATATTTTTTGAGATTTATGTAGCATGCCATTCATCCTTCACGTTTCTATAGATATTGAAAGGGGCAGATATGTAAACATCGCGTGACATCTCTCATTGAAAATGAGAAATTCCAGTACTGTGTATGATCTTGATATTCGTTTTATTTCCAAAATTTCAGTTTATATGAAGCGACAGATGACGATGAAGATAGTGATCGCGAAGATCATGACCTGGAAGATGATTTACTTGTTATTGATCCTTCAGTTCTTCAAACGATTCGATGTGCAGCACACGATGTTCAGCTTTCTGTTTCGGATGTTTTCAAGGACCACAACGTACAAAAACAATTGGCACCGGTCAGAGAATTGGTGAAAATTCTCCGAAAACTTCCGTACGTTAGTGGTTTCCGAGAAAAAGGACGAAGAAAACCGTTTCTTGATAATGAAACCCGTTGGGGATCCAAGTATGCAATGGTGGAATGCATTGGGGCTCAAAGCGATTATATAAGGAGTATATTAGCTGCAGATTTAAACCAAAAGTTTGATGATGATTTTTGGAAATTCGTTGACGATTTCATCCTATCAGTCAAACTTTTCATAGAATGCTCGGAGACCCATAGTGTTATATACCAATCAACTCAGTTCGACGAATTGAGGTGTGTGTGTGTGTATGTGTGTGTGTGTGTATGTGCATGTGTGTGTGCGCACTAAAAGAGAAAAAGTCTAGCTCACTTTTTACTTACCCTTGATCGATTTCTTCGCAACAGGTTGCATTCGACGCAGTATTCAGCCCCTTTGTTTCCTATTGAATATTGGTTTCCTATTGAATATTGAAATACTATAGTACCTATGTGAGTAATAGTGTAATAGTACGCTTTACAACAATACAGAAAGCTATTTCTGCTAAAATGACTACGTTGCCAAGTACATTATTTTCTATTCAAAGTTACATGCTTTACAATTTCTTTTAAGAAAACAATATCTTTGAATTCTTGCCAATTCCATAAAAACACTCTAGCAAAAAGGGTAAAGGTTAGGTATGCATAACAAAATCTTGTGTGATTGATAAGTTCCATATGAATCATATAACATTCAAAACTCTATAACTCGAGAACGACTCATAGTACCTTGGGGTTTCGAGTGTTTCTTATGCAAAATTTTCTGGAGAACACGATGCAGGTGTTATTTTAAACAAATAAAAATATACTCATTAGCAGAAAAATACAATTTTATACTTAAAACGCAAAAACAATACAGATGGCAACACTACTACAACACACTACTAAAAATCGATATTTTTCTCAAAAAGTTTGAAGAATTCTCTTCAAAATGCATAAAAAGAAGTTATTTGTAGCTTTAAAACTGTCCGAGATATGAGTCGTTCAAAAATATGGTTTTTACAAATCGTCAAAAACGGGGAGTGCTCGCATTTGCCGAGGGGTTGTCCAATCATCAAATAAATTTTTTTTAACATATAATCGGCAGATAAACAAATCCACAAAATTTAATAAAAATAGGTGCAAGTCGATTACAAGTGGTTCGGTCACTTGGTATGGAATGACCCAACTGTATTCTGCCATGAAAAATAACTTTATTCATAAAATTTTATAACAGAGCCGACGTGGTAAATTCCGTTTTTGTGTGGATGATATGAACCACATAGGTCCCAAAATTAGTGCAAAAATCAACTCTAATGAGAAAAGGTTTCATGCCGTTCCCACGTTTCCTCTATGCTATTCAAAAAATGCGTGAAAATCGCATGGGTCCCCAAATTCGAGCAAAAACCGCGTAAAGGTAAACTTGCGTAGAAAGCGACTTCAGTGTACATTGATGATTATAATTTGATTTGTTCACGCCCTTGCCGATGATAACGGCGTGCCGCCGTGACGCCACCCTCACCACCGATAATGTGACCGGCGCACAGGTCCTGCAGCAAGATGCTGGGTCATTAGACCGAAGGTCATTACGCCGAAGGGGTCGTTAGGCCGAATGACAAGGGAGTAGTGAGAAGTGAGAACTGAGGGACGAGCAGTGGGAACTGGGAAGTGAGAGGTGAGAACTGAGAATTGAAAAGCGAGAAATGAGAAGTAAGAAGTGAGAAATAAGAAGAGAGATGCGAGAAGCGAGAAGATAGAAATCGGATGTTAGTGATAGGAAAGGTGTTTTTTTTGAAATAAATCGGACCTTTTAAGACCGCCAATTAAATCAATAAAAGAGTTATTTGTGAGGCATTTTCTCCAAATTATTGAACTAAACCGTATAAGGTACACTGGGGGAAGTGGAAAAGGAAAAATCGATAGTGCATGTTTGAATTAGTGTAGAACCAGTTTAAATGATTAAAATGCATTCAATCAAAATGGGCTATCAAAAACAGTCAATTTTGCACCAACTGTGCGGTAATTCATACCATTTTGGTCGCTTGAAATTTATGGAAATATATTTTAATATTAGGAGTTGTTTTTTCACTTACCCTAGTGGGATGGGGTAAGTGGAAAACCCATGTTGCCTTGACCTTCAATAGTGATGAGTAGTTACATATAACTAAAATCAATACGATAATTGCTCTGAGTATCTTTTGTGGTGTAATTTCATTACCTTAACGGAATAGATCCTCTAGGAATTCTCGTAATAGCTAGGGGAGGGATGGTTTTGCCTTCTCGGTCACTAAGTGTACGTAAAGTCTATATGTTCGCCCCAAAGATGAACATTTTAAAGGAAAAATGGGACTTATAGGGTGAAAAACTAATCAACTTAGTTTAACGAATTGAGATGATGTCTGTATGTGCGTATTTGTATTTACGTGTGTGCGCAAAACACGTACAAAATTATCAGCTATTCTTAAGCACTTGTCCTTAACCGATTTGTTCTCAAAAATTGCATTCAACGGTGAAACTTGTTAGGAATAAAAATTAATGTGAATTATACAATATATTTACCTATCAGTGCTATTTTTAACATTCTTATAAATTTTTTTTCATATGTAAAACATGTGAGAGGCATAAGTACCGATAGGTGGATTAATCAGGCATTTTCTCATTTATATGAGTCCAATCACCACTGGAATCACATTGATAACAAAGAAGGAACATATAAAGATTCACAGCTATCGAAATAAACCCTGGAGGGACGAAAAAAATTGCGTAATTAAAACATTATCCACTTCCCCCGCAGTGTTTGATACCTGGGGTAAGTGTAAAATTTTTGAATTATTTGCTTTCTTGGTACAAACCACTACCAATTGAATGGGATTAGTTTAATTGTATTGTAATGGTCACCTGTGATATAAATTCACTTGAAAAAAGAACAATTGGTACAAATAAGAATTAATTTTATGAATGCAAATATCAATTTTTCGCGAAACCTAAAATTACAGTTCAAGCGATAACCGTGTTAGTGTATGTGTAATACAAATTTCAACATAGTATTAGTGTGAGCATCAAAGTATAACATTGCATGATGCTATGATGTGGTAAAAACTGTAAAGTATGTACAATTCCAATTTTTCGAGTCAATTTTTACACTTACCCCCTTTTTCCACTTCCCCCAGTGTACCTTATCTCCACAACTGTGCCTAAGGTAAGACTTTCGCCAGCGATGAACACATCTTTTTGGATTAGAATTGATAGTCCTGAAAAGGACGTAGTGCGATATAAATAAGGACTATCTACGGAGGAGCTTTTACTTCTTAACAGCGACGAGCAGCTTTTTACGGCTAATCAAAGCTTGGGGGCCTTTTGCGGCGATTCAGGCGCCCTCTTGGGTAGCATCCAAGCTGCTGCATCGGATGCGATCTTGGCCAACTTCTTCTTTTGCAGAGCATTACCTATCTAGAATAAATTGAACCTATTTAGGATCTTCATTTTATACAAGAGATTTGTTGATGAGTTAAAAGACATATTTATTGAATTAATCTTACCTTGCCAGATTCAGGCATTGACTTGTTCTTTAGCTAGCAATGTCATTTGGCTGAAAACTCGTATCCAATATTATTTAATTAACATGTCAGTTGTCTGGAAAAAAAGCTTTAGTTGCATAGTTGATAAACTAATTGCATAGTTGATAAACGCCTGCACAGGTGTCAGTTGATGAAAACTGGCTTTTCCTAGATATTTAATAGTACTGGAAAAGATCGTCAAAAGACATCGAGCAAAACGCCATTTTTTTCATTTGAGGTAATCAAATGAGAATATTGTGGATTCCTTGATCTTTTTTGCATGAAAATCACTCGTGATAGGAATTTATGCTTTTTTAGTTAAAATGTCTAAACAATTCAGACGTATTAAAGACTGTGGTTAATAGATAACTGTGGTTAGTCGATAAATTAATCACATTTCTTCAAATCATGGAGTTGTTAGTAATAATAGAAACAAGAACAAAGAAGATATTCCACACTTTCATGTCCTATCAAAAAATGAAAATTATTGAGATTATTGTAGAATTGTAGAAAATAAGATGGCAGATATGGAAACATCTCGTGACGTCTCTCAATTAGGTTGAGAAACTCCAGTACTGCTTATGAGTTGTTAAATATTTCCAAAAAATATAATAGGAAACCAAACAGAGTGGCCTAATTCATTCACAAAACAGGCTGTTTGGTAAGTGAAAGCCAGGACTTCACGTACTATTTCATATTAGATTTACTTGCAATCACATTCTCACACCTGTTATGTCGAGCAACCTTCAAAATAGAGCACCTTTCGGAAGAACAACGTTGCCCAGAATGACACAGAACAAACTTGTTCAATAACCTTTTTCCAACTCACCTGCACGTGACTCGGTTGTCACGCATTATCGTCAATCAGGCCGGTTTCCCCCGACATAAACAGTTCCAGCAAAATCCCCTATGCAGTATGTAGAGATGTTTGGCTAGAACACAAGCAAGTGAGTGCATATTCGCCGTGATAACCCACCATACGGAACTGCAACCAGCAGAAAACGATGTTCAATAAGATCACTCAAAGGATTACCTCCGGCTCTGCCGGTCGCCGTCTTCCGTATTATAGCCTTCATACAATAATGCGACGGAATATCCTTTAATCTTGTGCACTGGAGGGAGCGAAAGTAGAAAGAACTCGCGTCTCGCCGGCAAATGAACCGTATCGAATGTGTGTTTTTATTGGAGTAAGGTTCTAAATTGAATACGGGTGTCTTTTTTGCAGCCTTATTTTATTATTCCCTGCCACATACGGTAGATACGTGCAGCCAGGTGCTACATTTTCCCATCCATTGAAGGCGGAATCTGCAAACTATTGATTTTTGCGACGAAGTGGAATTGGTTTGGCATATAGTCTTTCCGAATGGAACCGTATCTTGTACGAAGTTCACATTTTAAAAGGGAAATAACTGTTATCACCCCGGGATTTAACTTCCAAGGAAACGTAGCAAATGGACAACACTTGTTCCTATTAGCATGTTGCTTGCTCGTTTTAATAATGTGGTAAAACACGATTGTTTGAATCGGATCGAACCAGAAAGGGTAATAGGATACAGCATCTTATTTGCCTGGGTTGGTGAAAGGTTGAGTTCGCAGGTCAATAACATAAATATACCATTGTGCAGGCTGTGGTTTGTTATTTCTTTTTGCTATGGACAACCGAAGTGAAATATGTACTCAAAGGCTTTGCGACCTCATGTGCAATATATGAGCCGCATAAGTGCTAATTTTGTTCCAAAAATCTTTATAGATTTCTTGACATAAGAACTGTATCAAACATAAGTTATCAACATTATTTTATTAGAATAAAATTGTATGAATTTAAAAATTTATCAAAAGTTGCCTAGCAATATATGTTAATTCTGTTTGCTTAATTTTATGAAAAAATATAATACTGCATAAATATTGCACTATTCCAACATTTATCCAAGCCTTTTCCAATTTTAGGCCGATTTGTGACTAGGAACAAATCGGCCTAAAGTTGCTTCTTGATGACTTTCTGGTCCAAATTCCGGTCACTTGATTTTGATTTTCTTCCTTTTTCCGACAAGTTAGCAAACGTGTAGTATTCTCCAAGCTGGTTGACCATGAATTTCTACCTTTGCGAGGTGGATAGCGAAACGCTTGGTCAAATCATCCATTTCTATACCCCTCTTGCCATTTGTCAAAAACTCGAATTTCAATATCCTTTTCAACTTGCGATACATCGGAAACAACAAATTTTCAATGTGAATTAAAGAATGCAGGATTTATATATGTATTAGCGTTCATTTGAAAGCATTATAGAAATTTCTAAAAAAAAAACGGATCAAGATAAGTGCCTAAAAGATGAGTGAGTTTTATTTAGCGTACATACATACATACACACACATACAGACAAACATCATCTTAATTCGTCGAGATGAGTCGATTGGTACATAACACGATGGGTCTCCGGGCCTTCTATCACAAAATCGTCTTGGAAGTGAATATATAAACTTTTCGTTGCACCTCGGTGGCCGAGAAAGGCAAAAAGATCTGTTCTGAAATATTTTCCAAGATTTTTATCAAAGAATCGACAAGTTTTCAATAGCGAAAAACTGGGTCGCATTCCGCGTCGAATCGTTGAATTTTGTTTCAAAAGTTTGGGTCTCCAGTTAGGCTTGTATGCAAAAGCGTAGGATTGCCAATCCGGAGTTGGCGAGTTCGATACTCGTTCCGGTCCAGTCGAGTCCAGACACAATACAGTATTGACCCGATTTTGTCACTCCCCGATTTTGTCTACCCACGATTTTATTACGTTTTCGACCCGATTTTGCTACCCAAAAAAAATGAAATTTTTAATCGTTCTGTTTATTTTTGTAAATAAAACCGCATTCAACAACGATTTTCATGAAATAACTTTCACCGCTCTCCTTAGCCGTGCGGTAAGACGCGCGGTTACAAAGCAAAACTATGCTGAGGGTGGCTGGGTTCGATTCCTGGTGGTAACCTGGCTTAGAAACTTCGCAGTTAATAACTGTGGAAGTGCTTAATGAACACTAAGCTGCGAGGCGGCTTTATCCCAGTGTGGGGATGTAATGCCAATAATAAGAAGAAGAAGAACTTTCATCGCCTGTGGTTATTATCAATCATTTCTGAGTACGTGTCAAGTTTCTGTCTGTTTGAACCTTATAGACTCGGAAACTACTCAACGGATCGGCGTGAAAAATTGTATGCAGAGGTTTTTGGTGCCATAACTCGAGAATCAATCAAGCAAATGGAACCAAATCTGGCATGTGGAGGTTTTGGAAGGGAAGATATTTTTCTGTGTTGGTTCGAAACCCCTTCCCCTTCTGGCAAGGGGGGCTCCCATACAAATGAAACAGACATTTCGACATAACTCGATCGATTTCATTGTTGATTGTTGACAACCTTGTTGATTAGAGGCCTTTCGAGATAACGTCCGAAATTTTAGCGATTTTCTGCGAGTTACAGTATCGATTAAACCAGTTCATTGTCGGGAAACGACGAAGCTCAGCTCGTGAATCAGAACATAACTGAAGATCAATCAGTTTCTGCCAAAACTTTATTGTTAAAGTGATTTTAAAATTTGTTCACCTGGAGGAGCCAAACTGGAATCAACGAAAAGTATCGAGGTAGATTTAATTGTTGTAGTGGCATCGCGGTGGTGTACGTTTACATACACAACGTCTGGCTGGTTACTTGTGAACGCAGTCGACTAGTACCATTATCACCTGATTTTGTTTTGCTCTGTGCATTGCACGCTTCTGTGAAGCGGTGCTGTTGTGTCGGATACACGCTAAAAATGAACTACTCAAAATTGAGTCGAATCCGACTAATTTTCATTAAAAACGGGACAACTCAAAATTTGAGTAAAAGATACTACTTCAATAAAATGATGATTGCACTTAAACTAGGAGTCTGTTTGTCTTAAAATGCACTTAGATAGATAGACAAACTTGATTCGCATCTGTCGTATTAAAAATTGATGGAAGGCCAAGCTTAACTTTCGCGAAATCATTATTTTATTGAAGTAGTATATATTACTCAAATTTTGAGTTGTCCCGTTTTCAATGAAAATGAGTCGGATTCGACTCAATTTTGAGTAGTTCATTTTTAGCGTGTAGAGTCCCGAGTCTCGGTGCGTTCGGTACACGCTAACTTTCACCTACTCAGTGACTGAGTAAAATTGTATTGCCCTCTCTTTCTATCCCACGGAAATTTTACTCAATTTCCGTCAAAAGCAGGACAACTCAAAACTATGAGTAATCCTGCTTTTGACGGAAATTGAGTAAAATTTCCGTGGGAAGAAAAGAGACGGCAATACAATTTTACTCAGTCACTGAGTAGGTGAAAGTTAGAGTGTAGTCCCCAAAACCGAAACATTGTAATTGATGTGCAGGACTCTGGTCTGATACCGGCTTTAGCGACGGTACGTAATATAGTGAAACTTTCAGTGTGGATAAAGGGAACGCATTGCAAGCTTGCATTCGGCCAGACAGTGTATTTATTCTTGTACCATCGCTTTGCCATTGCTCCAATTATTTTTACAGCAGAGAAATTCAATTCCAATTTGAAGCTCTTCCATCAAACCGATTTTTTAAATCATGGATGCATGCATGGCCTGCGGTAGGAATGTTGGGCGATCTGATAGAAGTGTCCTGTGCAGCGGGTTGTGTGGAGGAGTTTACCATCCGGGCTGCGTGGGTCTGAACACTACCAACTTTAAAGCTTGGACAGCCAATCAAGGATGTTATCGATCATTTAGTAATCTGCGTTTGATCATTTAGTAGTTTGTCAATAACTCATTCCAGAGGCTAAATTTCAATATGAGTTGTATGGAGGACTTCTAGAGTAAAGATTTATGTACAACTCTGCCTAGCAGTTCGTTGTATGATTTTCACTAATAACGAAGCTATAGCTCCAGTAGCGATAACTTATACTAAATGATTGAAATTTTGTTATCATTTAGTATAAGTTACTGTTACTAGCGCTATAGCTCCGTTATAAGTTAAAAGCAAACATCGACCTGTTGGGCAAAGTTGAACCTTAGCACGAGAAGTCCACCATACACCCTTTTTTTAAAATGTAGCCTCTGTAATGAGTTATAGACAAACTACTAAGTGATCTAAGGCAGATTACTAAATGATCGATAACATCCTTGCAGCCAATGTTGGTCTTCTGTGGTTCTGCGTCAACTGTAGGGTCAATTTCAACCCTAGCATCATGAATCGGGAATTTGTGATAATGAAGACGATGCGGGATTTATTGCTACGAGTCGATTCAATGGACCTTAGGATTGGACAGTTTGGCGAAAATTTGAAAACACTTTGTAACCTGCTTTTAATATCAACCTCAATTAGACGAGATTCCAATATTTCGTCCAGACCTCAAAACTTTTCTTCGGTGGGACCAGCGATGCTAAATCATTCCGAGTTTTATAACAGCATCGATCGCTTCAACTTGGACTTGTCGCTTCGTTCGAATGTCGCCAACATGACACTATCTGGTGAAGATGTTGAGTCTATCGCCGATTTGATTGATGATGCCGCTGGTGATGAAATTGATGATACTGCACCCCGTCGAGTTACTTTCCCAAATAACAACATCACGAACTCAACTGCCGCTATCATGTCAGGTGATGTCGATATAAACGCCAACACAACGCCCAATGCCCCCGCCTCGAATAACGCCGCCGCCACCAACACCGCCACCGCCACTACCGCCACCACCACTGCTACCACCAATGCCACCACCACTGCCACCGCCACCACCTCCTCAACATCAACCGCAAAGCGTCCATATACTTCCACAGCTTCTGCTAATACCGCAACTAGAAACATTGCTTCTGTCGTCACCAGTGCTGGCGCTAATTCTACTCTGGCTACAACTGCAACAAATAGACGAACTGTACTTGCTGCTTCTTCTTCTGGGACTAACAATGTGATCACCGAAAACTGCCGTCTGCGGGTAGTAAACCGAAATCATCGTCGGGACACACGGAACCTAACTGCAGATCACCTTAAGTCGTTCTACGTAACCCCCTTTGATGTGGAACAAACCGAAGATGACATTGTAGCATATTTACGGGAGACTATTAATGTTGGAGAATCCTCGTTGAAATGTGTGAAATTAGTTCCTCGAAATAAGGACATTAGTGAGCTTTCTTTCATTTCATTCAAAGTGTCTGTTTCCGATAATCTTGTTCCATTCGTTAACGACAAGTTTTACTGGCCGGAAGGCGTCGAGGTACGCGAATTCGAACCAAAAAACGAGAAGCAAACCGTTCCGATAATTACGACATAATGGAAGTGGATATCAGTGGAAATGCCAATGTACTTTCTTCTACTAAGTTATTGCCTATACCTAACAGTGAAGACACAATTTATGATTCAAATGTAGCTTTTCACTTTTTAAATGGTGATCAGGTAAAATCTATTCTTAAGAAAAAATCTAAAAACTTTTTGAAAATTGGTGTCCATAATGCTAGAAGCTTGATTAGTAATGTAGATAATTATCGTTCCCTACTTGAAAATGCAGAGTTAAACGTTTTTGCTGTTGTTGAATCGTGGCTAAAATCAACTCACACGAACACGTCTGTCCATATTAATGGATACAATATTATCAGATCTGACCGACGTAATAAGAAATAAGTTCGAGGGGGAGGCGTTGCAATCTATTTGAAACGGAATTTGAAGTATAGTATTATTTCAAAATCAGTTTGTGATAGTGATATCGATTATTTAGGGGAACTGTTCCGTTTTCAATCCCACTGTACATATATTCATCTCATCGCGAAACAAAGAAATACGGCACCAATTTCGTTCCTTCTTTTTGCTAACATGCATGCTCACTGCTGAAAAAAATCACAAAAATAATAAACAAATCAAATACCTTTTCGTTGCTTTGTTTTTCGTAGGACCAATATCGGAGCTATGAGATGAAGTCCAGGAGCAGTAACCCTATTTATAAAATTAAATCATGTCAATTTAGTATGTGGGGTTATCTACAAGCCACCTGATATTATTGTTTCAAAGTTGGATATTGTTTTCGATCTAATTTCTGAAATATCAGCTACTGAACCAAATATTTTGATTATGGGTGATTTTAACATTAACATGATGCTTGAAAACTCACGGAAGACTCGTAAGCTACATGACCAATTGAAGGAATTGTCATTCAAACTTTTAGAAACCTCTCCCACCTGCCATAAACCTGGTTGCCCTTCATCTACGATTGACTTAATTATTGGAAATTGTACTAACTTTATTAATAACATTTATCAATCGTCAATTGGTAGAATGAGTGACCATGACTTTTTCTGCGTTGATTTCGAATGTAGGCTTCCAAAAGCAGTTCCTAAACAATACTGGGCTCGAGATTATCATTGTATTGAAAATGAATCATTTATTTCTGACCTTAAAAACTGTAATTTTGATACTATTTACCAGTGCATCAATGTAAACGAAAAGCTAGATTGTTCCGATGCCTACGAGTGTTGGAAGCGTGACAAAACTGATGCTAAAAAATGGAATAACTTCAAAAAATTGAGAAACTTGGCAAACCGCGAAATTAAACGGGCAAAACGTGAATACTTTGCATTTAATCTTAACGCGGACCTACCTTCAAAACAACTTTGGAAAAATATTAAAAAGCTTGGACTTAAACAAACACATTCAAAAGCAGGTGGAGGAGATGTTTGTGCTGAAACTCTAAATCGCTATTTCACTTCACACTGTGTGTCACATACATTCAACGACTCACTGAATGACTCAGTATCTCAATCTCGTTTTTCAATTAAATGTGTAACCAATGACGAGGTTCTAGGTCAATTTGCTAAAGCTTCATGTGATGCTGTTGGAGATGATCAATTTCCTTTAAAAATCTTGAAAATGTCTTTGCTTGTTATTCTTCCCTACATTACCGATATTTTCAATTTTAGCATAACTAGCTCCGAATTTCCTAGTGATTGGAAAACTGCAAAGGTAATACCAATAGAAAAAACGGACAATCCTAAATCAGAGAAAGACTATCGACCTATAAGTATTCTTTGCGCTTTATCGAAAGTATTTGAATCCATTCTCTCTAATCAGCTTAATGAATATTTAACGCAACATAATTTGCTATGTACACTTCAATCAGGATATCGCAAAACTTGCAGTACAGTTACAGCCTTGATTAGAATTGAAAATGATATTCGAGAGGCGCTTGATAACAAAATGGCAACTTTAATGGTGTTATTAGACTTTAGTAAGGCATTTGACTCAATTAACCATCACTTACTTTGTGATAAGCTTTTTCAAAACTTTAAACTGGATCAACCTTCAGTAAACCTAATGTTTTCCTACTTAACAGAAAGACACCAATTCGTTGAATTTAACAACAAACGGTCTAAGAAAATATCGGTATCATGTGGTGTACCTCAAGGGTCTATACTGGGTCCCCTGCTATTCTCGATGTACATAAATGATCTACCCCTTGCACTATCATTTTGTAAGTTCCATTTATACGCTGATGATTGCCAGTTGTATATTTCGGGCAAACATAGTGATCTTCCGGAAATAGTTAGGAAAATGAACATCGACATTAATAATGTGGTCAGATGGTGTGATAATTTTGGACTAACACTAAACACCAAGAAAACCCAATCTATTATTTTCCGTACAAAACGTATGTGTGTGAGAGATGCCCCGATGGTAAAAGTTGGGGATAACATTATTGAATATTCTGAAACAGTTAAAAACCTTGGAATTATCATTGATTGCAATATGAATTGGAATGCTCAAGTTAATGCTGTGTGTGGTAAAGTATACAACGCTCTCCATAACTTAGTAATATTAAGACATTACACCCCTCAACATATTAGACTAAAAATGGCTAGATCTCAAATTATTCCACTTTTGGATTACGGAGATGTACTATTTGGACTTGTTTCTCAAAGGAACCTCAGAAAACTGACACTGATTGTTTCGAGATACTACACAAATTACTTGAAGGATTCATTTCGTCACCGCGCGGTCAAATTATGGAACGAGTTACCGTCAAATTGTAGGCTTGAAAGACATTTTCATTCGTTTAAAAATAGAATTACATCATTTTTCAACCGTAGTTAGAGTTCAATGGCATTCTGCAATTAGTTATAGTTATGGTATCGGTTGTATACTATTTCGCCGAAAAACATTTCGCAGATTTTTTTTTCGCGGTACGACATTTCGCGGAATGTATCAACTCTCCGAAACACATTTCGCGGAATGAACCTTTTTTCCGAAAGACATTTCGCGGAATGTACCTTTTCACCGAAAATCATTCCGCGGAATGCCATTTGGCGGAATTCAGTTAGAATAATTATCATTCAAATATTTAACGATTTCTGCTTAATTACATGAAAATTTCAAACCCGAACCCGACCCAAACCCATCGGGTTCGGGTTCGGTTCGGGTTGCGAGTTTCAAAACCTGAAACCCCATCATATCTAATGCCCGGTTTGAGGCGAAAGGAGTTATTAATGTCTTCTTTCAAAGAACACGTCTTCCCGGTATAAGGCGAAGGGAGGGGTTACACCTTCTTTAAATAAATGCTTTTGTACGGTATAAGGCAAAAGGAGTTGATAATGCCTTCTTTAAAAAAACGCGTCTGCCCGGTATAAGGTGAAGGGAGGGGTAACGCCTTCTTTAAATTGATGGATCTGCCCGCTATAAGGCGAAAGGAGTTGATAACGCCTTCTTTAAATGGATGCATCTGCCTGGTATAAGGCGAAGGGAGGGGTAACGCCTTCTTTAAAAGAACGCGTCTGCCCGGTATAAGGCGAAGGGAGGGGTAGCGCCTTCTTTAAATTGATGCATCTGCCCGGTATAAGGCGAAAGTAGTTGATAATGCCTTCTTTAAAAGAACGCGTCTGTCCGGTATAAGGCGAAGGGAGGTGTAATGCCTTCTTTAAATGGATGCATCTGCCCGGTATAAGGTGAAAAGAGTTGATAATGCCTTCTTTAAAAGAATGCGTCTGCCCGGTATAAGGCGAAGGCAGAGGTAACGCCTTCTTTAAATGGATGCATTTGCCTGGTATGAGGCGAAGGGAGGGATAAGGCGAAAGGAGTTGATAATGCCTTCTTGAAAAGAATGTGTCTGCCCGGTATAAGGCGAAGGCAGAGGTAACGCCTTCTTTAAATGGATGCATCTGCCCGGTATAGGGCGAAGGCAGAGGTAACGCCTTCTTTAAATGGATGCATCTTCCCGGTATAAGACGAAATGAGTTGATAATGCCTTATTTAAATGAACGCGCCTGCCTGGTATAAGGTGAAAGGAGGGGCAACGTCTTCGTTAAATAGATGTATCTGCCCGGAATAAGGGGCAATTGAAATTTTGAAAACTAATCCTAAATATTCTGGGAGGCCTTCCTTAGCCGTGCGGGAAGATGCGTGGCTGCCAAGCAAGACTATGCTGAAGGAGGCTGGGTTCAACTTCTGGCCCGGTCAAGGAAATTTATCGAAAAAAATTGTTTCGGCTTTTTAGGTATAAAAGTTTAAACGTGGTAATCTCGTGTTTAACGAATGCAAAAAAATGGTAACCTGATTTAGAAACCTCGCAGGTAATAATTGTAGGAATGTTGAACAAAGGCTATTATTATTAATATTCCGCTAAATGGTGCATTCCGCGAAATGGTACATTCCGCCAAAAGTCATTCGGCGAAAAGGTACAAACCGCTAAATGTTGTACCGCAAAAAGTTACAAACCGCCAAATGTTATTCCGCGAAATGTTCAACCGCGAAAATGAATTCCGCGACATAGTTTTCGGTGAAATGTTATACAATCTATGGTATCATATACTTTGAAAACCTTTAAAGGTTATTTATGTTACTATATAGATTATTAAATAAACAAAAAAAAAATCAGGCGAAACGAAGTTCGTCGGGTCTACTTGTGAAAAAAAAGCATAACCCAGCCAACACAAAATCGCATATGCTAGCGAATAAGTGTACAAGGTGGAGGCGATATAGGCGCATTGTACACTTTGTACACTTATTCGCTATGATATACGATCTTGTGTTTGCTGGGAAATTGATAAAATCGGAAAACTCATCAATTTTCTTAAAGATTTTTTTTTTTGAATGTTCAAAATTTTATTATTGTACCGGTAAAATGAAGAAAGTGCGAAAAGTGAGTAGAGCGAAGTGGGTAGTGAGACGTCTCACTACTCATTTCGCGCTTCTCACTTTCTACAGTTAGAAGAGAAAAATGAAAGTGAGAAGTGAGACGTCTCTCTTCTCATTCCTAATTTCTCACTTTTCAAATGAACTATTCGGCCAAATGTCCTATTCGTACAAATGATCCTTTCGGCCAAATGACCATTTCGACTGAACGACCCTTTCGGTCAAATGACCCATTCGGCCAGATGACTTTCGGCCTAATGACCCATTCGGCCAGATGACTTTCGGCCTAATGACCCTTTCGCCCAAACGACCCTTTCGGCCAAATGACGAAAGTCCGTCACATTGTTTTAGTCCCCGGCGCGATTCGAAAGAACCTGAGTGTTCACCCGAAATCTTCACACAGTTTTGCACATCATCCACCGTTGCTTTGATCAGTCTGGTAAGCTTCCCAGGGAAGCTGTTCTCGTCCATAATTTTCCATAGCTCTGCGCAGTCTATACTGTCGTATGCCGCCTTGAAATTAATGAACAGATGGTGCGTTGGGACCTGATATTCACGTCATTTTTTGAAGGAGTAAAGATCTGATCCGTTGTCGAGCGGCCGTCAACGAAGCCGGCTTGTTAACTTTCCACGAGCTCATTCACTAATGGTGACAGACGACGGAAGATGATCTGGGATATCACTTTGTAGGTGGCATTAAGGATGGTGATCGCTCGAAAGTTCTCACACTCCAGCTTGTGGCCTTTCTTGTAGATGGGGCCTATAACCCCTTCCTTCCACTCCTCCGGTAGCTGTTCAATTTCCCAGATTCTGACTATCAATTTGTGCAGGCAAGTGGTTAGCTTTTCCGGGCCCATCTTGATAGAACTTGCGTGTATCTTGAGAACGGACACCTGTTCCATCTCCTCGCACTCCGCTTCTTCCAGCCGGCGTTTCTTCTCCTGAAAAAAGCGGGTCTGCTGTCTCCGCTTCCGTCTATAACGTTCCACGTTCTGCCGGGTACCTTGCTGCAGCGCGACCGCCCGCGCTGCGTCCTTCTCTTCCAGAATCTGTCTGCACGCTATGTCGAACCAATCGTTCCGTCGACTTCGACCTATATACCCGACGTTGTTCTCCGCTGCGTCGTTAATGGCTGCTTTGACTGTATTACAGCCGTCCTCAAGAGGGGCCCCATCGAGCTCACCTTCTTCCGGCAACGCTGCCTCGAGATGCTGCGCGTAAGCAGTGGCGACATCAGGTTGCTTCAGTCGTTCTAGGTCTTACCGCCACGGTTGTCGGTACCGAACATTGTTGATGACGGATAGTTTTGGGTGCAGTTTAACCATCACCAGATAGTGGTCAGAGTCGATGTTAGCGCCACGATATATCCTGACGTCGATAACGTCGGAGAAGTGCCGTCCATCAGTCAGAACATGGTCGATTTGTGATTCTGTCTGCAGCGGTGATCTCCAGGTGTACCGATACGGTAGGCTGTGTTGGAATGAGGTACTGCGAATGGCCATATTCTTGGAGGCGGCGAAATCAATTAGTCGTAGGCCGTTTTCGTTCGTCAGCCGGTGAGCGCTGATCTTTCCAATAGTCAGTCGAAACTCCTCCTCTTGGCCAACCTGAGCGTTCAAATCTCCTATGATGATTTTGACGTCGTGGCTTGGGCAGCTGTCGTACTCACGTTCCAGCTGCACGTAGAATGCGTCCTTATCATCATCAGTGCTTCCGGAGTGTGGGCTATGGACGTTGATTATGCTGAAGTTGAAGAACTGATCCTCAACCTGCACATTCCCTCATTGATCGGCCACCACCCGATCACGCGCCTTTGCATATCGCCCATCACAATGAAAGCTGTTCCCAGCTCGTGTCTGTTGCCGCAGCTCTGGTAGATGGTACAGCCGTGGTAGATGGTACAGCCGTGTCCCAGCAAACATGTATTTTGCCGAGATTTCTGTCAAAATTGCCGATAATCAGCAATTGTATTTGCCGAAAATCAGCTAACAAACGCTATTTTTGCCGGAATATCAGTGTGGGGGATATTCGGCCAAACTCCTGAGAGCAAACTCCGTATTGCAGTAGATAGTCAGCTTCAAGCTGTAAATTTATTACGATTATTTGGCGAATTATTAACAGGGAAACCTACTCACAAATTTTGGTGAACCAATTCGTAAATGTCGGGTATTATCGAGGTTTGAGCTTCTGCGGCCTAACTCTATAGGATATCTACAATGTACAATGTCTTAGATTGATTTAAGTTCAAGTTTTACAAGAAATACCTGCGTCTAGTCAAAGTCCTAGGAATGCTTATGAGCAGTTTTCCACTATAGGTTAAGGTAATATGGTAATATAAACAGTCTGTCGAATTCATAGGTAATTAATATAAATTTCAGTCACAATATTACATTATTATACGTACAATCTACCAGGCGCAATAGGAATAGTTTAGTAGACACCGTAATTAAATGATTTATAAATTTACAACAATAGAAGCTTAAAGCATATGAATCGATATTAACAAATCATCAAAACAAAGTTTTTCTTCATTCCCTCGCTTTGTTCATTCTGTCAGTTCGTCCGTCAGGTTGAAGTTTCATTCCTTGACAGCTATTCGCCGCGTCCATTAGGCAAGCGTCGCTGCTACGAGGGACTCCATCGCTACATACCCCCTCCCGTAAATCCTGGTGTTGATCCGGATCTTCCATATCCGCATTGCCTACGCATCCAGGTTTACTTGCCTCCAAGATGTCCAGCACGGCTAGTTTCACCGCTGGTCTACGTAGCACACCGGTTGCTGTAGGCACCAAAGCTTGGCGAACTCTACCGTCTTTACCCAGAAACACTTCTTCTACAGTTCCACGTGTCCACGTGTTCCTCATTGACTCTCCGACTATCATAACTTTATCACCAATCTTTATGTCTTCACACTCCGTAAACCATTTGCATCTTCTCGTTATCACCGGAAGGTACTCTTTAATCCAGCGCCGCCAGAATTGGTCCATTATGTGCTGCGCTAGCTTCCAGCTGCTTCGGAGAGTAAGCCCAACATCCATTGGTTCCGTAGGAAGTATTTTGACCCCGCTTGAACAACCAAGTAAAAAGTGATTTGGTGTCAAAGCCTCATTGTCAGCTGATTCAAGCGGAACGTATGTTAGCGGTCTTGAGTTGACCATACATTCGGCTTCGTACAAGATGGTTAATAGCGTTTCGTCATCTGGTTTCCTAGGCGATTCTAGAAGAACATTAATGGCTGACTTAACGGAACGAACTAGTCGTTCCCAAACGCCACCCATGTGGGGAGCGCTTGGTGGATTGAAAATCCAACGGGTGTGAGCGCTAGTAAAGGTTAGCGCCATCTCTTCACTTGTGGTCCTTATTTGTTCTTTCAACTGCCTATTGGCTCCATGGAAACATGTTCCGTTGTCGCTGTACACTTCAGCTGGTGGCCCACGTCGAGCGACAAACCTACGAACTGCCATGATGCATGATTCCGTATTTAGACTATGGACGACCATTGATTGACAAGCAGGTAAAAAGTGCTACCCATCGTTTCACTTGGGATCTCCCAACCTTTACCAATATAGGACCGAAGTAATCGAGGCTGACTGCCGTAAATGGTTTGATGTAAGCCTGTAGTCTTGCAAGCGGTAATGCAGCCATAAGCGGTGCACGACATGATGCCTTCTTTATGCGACAGATCAAGCACTGTTTTTCTATTTTTTCTACCAAGGCTCTGAGTTTAGCAATATCGAACCGTTGTCTTAATTCATTCACCACCGTCTCACGGTTCGCATGGCGATAACGGCGGTGGTACCAATCCACGATAAGTTGCGTGATACGATGATTTCTCGGTAGAATACAAGGGAACTTAGCCTCAAAAGACGCAAAGGGGCATGCTGCAATACGACCTCGCACTCTGAGAATTCCTTGGTTGTCCATATATGGACATGCTTTGTAGATCGAGCTTGACTTCTTTACAATACCGTGTCGTGCTTCGGCGGATCCTTGTGTCAACCGTAGAACCTTGATTTCGTCATGGAATGCTTCCCTTTGTGCCATTCGCCAAAGACTTTCTTCAGCTTTCTTCAGCTCATCTTGATTCAATGGTCCTGTTTCGGTATTTTGGCTACATTGCTTTCGTCGAAGATTGATTTTAAACCGAAACACGTAAGCCATCATACGGTGGAGCGTGGTCCACTTGCTGAACCTTGTGGTATCTACTAGTGGAACAGACAACCAGTGAACCTGATTTGGACGCAACTCCTCCTTTGTAGTGAAGGATTGAGGAGGTTTTGGCCAGTGTGTCTCTGGCTTTTTCAGGAACGTGGGGCCGCAAAACCAGGGATTGTTTTGATTGAAGTTTGGCCCATTATGCCATTTGGTAGCTTTATCAGCGACATTCATTTCGGAGGGTACCCAACGCCATTCTTCTGGACTGCTTGCCGTAAGAATTTCACCAATGCGTATTGCGACGAATTTTCGATACCGGCGATGGTCTGATCGGATCCACGCCAAAACTGTTGTCGAATCGCTCCAAAGAATTTTCCGTGTAATATGGAGCTTGTGGTGGTTTTGAATCGCCTCCACCAGATGTACCCCCAGAACTGCCGCCTTCAGCTCAAGCCGAGGAATGGACAACGTCTTTATTGGAGTTACCTTCGTTTTAGCAATAACCAAAGCAACTTGAACCTGATTTCCAGTTTCCAGGCGAAAGTATGCAGCGCATGCATAAGCCGAACCACTTGCATCTACGAAAACATGCAACTCTAGGGTTTTCAGTTCCTTTGGGAGTGATTCTCGGAAATAGCATCGCGGTATTCTAAGATTGCATAATTCTGGAAACAAGTTGATCCACTGCTGCCACCGTACGTACAACTGTTCTCCGATTATTTCGTCCCATGTAATGCCCGCAGCCCAAATATCTTGGATAAGAACTTTGCCATGTACCAAGAAAAATGATAACAAGCCTAACGGGTCAAAAAGACTCATGACCACCTTCAACACTTCCCGTTTGGTAGGGACGTAGCCATGTTCCAAAATCGGTTTTAGGTCACTGCGCATATCAAAGGTAAAGATGAAAGTATCATCGTTTGGCAGCCATTTCATGCCAAGAACTGATTCCGCTTCTCCTCGCAACAGCAGCAACACCTTTCCCTTTTCACTTTGTGATTCCCTATTCCTTCTAGAACTTGCGTTTAATTTGACATGAAATTTCGTAATTTGAATCCCCCTCTAGAATGAACTAACAATACTTTCTTCGTCACGTCTATGGCTTCCTGAACGCATCTAAAGCTGTCCAGGTAGTCATCTACATAATGGTTTTCTATAATGGCATTTGCAGCACGGGGGAACTCTGTTCCAAATTCTTGGACATTCCTGTCCTATATTGAGCAGATGTGGGTGAGCATGTGGACCCAAATATGGCCACATCCATCACGTAAGTTTGGATGGGTTCCTTAGGGCTATCACGCCAGAGGAAACATTAGGATGATCGATCTGGCAGCGATATGGAGATTTGCTACCGGAAACTGACGGAAATGACTCAGTACTGTTATCATCGGCGTCAACAGAACGGGTCCCTTAAGATGTTTAGAGTTGAAGGATACCTCGTGGGATTTGGCTGCAGCATCCCAGATCGGTCTTGTTTTCTTAGGTTTTTGGGGGTTTTTAACGACACCCAAGGGGAGAAACCACGTTCGTTTTGGGTCCATAGAGTCTAGCTCCTGCATGGTCGCCTTATGTGCGTATCCTTTACGCTCATAATCCCAAATTAGCTGTTGAACGGAATTTAGTAGTATTTCATCCTGTCCTAACTTTCGCTCGAGTGAATGGAGACGACGTACCGCCATTGCATAACTTTCAGGAAACTCCACCTCATCTGCTCTCCAGAGGAGCCCTGTTTCAAAACCTGAAGAAGTTCTGCGTGTTGTTTCTTGCATAATCCGCCGTGCCCTTTTATCCTCCTCTGATTCTACTAAATGGAGCCCATAATCCACTGAGTCTAACGTAAAGTAATCTCGAAGTTGCTCGTTCAGTTCGCGGTCAGGATCTGACGTAGCTGCGAGATGGAAATTGACAGGAACCACTCTTGAAGAAAATTTGGGAGCACATCCATAAATGCCCCAACCCAGACGACATTTGGCGGCGATTGGATCTCTTCTTCCTCCTTCGCGAACTTTAAGGGGTACAGCCAAACGTAAATTGTCAATCCCTATGAGTAGCTTCGGTTGAGCATTCTCGTAATCTTCTAAAGGTAAACCTCGTAAGTGTGGAAACTGATGGCAGAGATCCCTGTATCGCAATGTTTGTGTTGGGAGGACTAGACTATCAACTGTGTGAGCCTGCATAGAATGTGTTGGAGAGCCAGAACCCGAACCGACTATTCCAATTTCTATTCGTTGAGACTTCGATTCCTCACGACTCATATTCCCTGTCCACAGAAGCGTAAGAGGCTCCTTCTGACCACGAACTCCTAATTGTTTGGCAATGCTGGCTTCAAGAAGGGTCAGAGATGAACCTTCATCTATGAAGGCAAAGACAGTAAGCGACGTTCCATTTGCAGCTAAGACCACTGGTTGGATGCGGAATAAGGGAAATTCCTCGATGTTGGATACGAAGTGACTTGATGAAACATTGAGAAAATGTGGACCTGGGTTTGAATTATGCAACGAAGTGTGATGTTTCAATGAACAACCGGTTACACCGCATCCTTTCCACGATTTACATGGCCATTTACCGTGGTTGTTGAGGCAGATTCGGCATAGACCTTTCTTCTGAACTATTTGCCATTTTTCTTCAATATTCATTGTGTTAAACTGCGAACAATCTCCTACACGATGACCTTCTTTAGCACACACAGCACACACCTTACCTGCTTTCTGGCTATCTTTACAACTATTACTCGCTTGATTACTGGAACTGGGCTGATGAAGTTTGGAGTAGTGTGTTTGCAGCATACCCCTTTCTCGTCCCCTCTGGTTGTCGCTCCGTGTTGTCCTGTTGAACGCCGGTATTTCTGATGTGACTTCGCTTGCAGCTGATACCAACTGGGACATGAAGCTCCCAAAGGTAGCCAAGGTGACTACAGGATCTTGGTTTTTGTACACCACCCAGCTTAGCTTGAGAGAACCCGGCAGTTTCTCAACAAGTTCCTGCAGGAGCACTGGGTTTGAGAGGTGATTCTCCTGATGTGCCCCAACGAGATGATCCACTAGGTTTTGCACAGCCAGGCCAAATTCCATAAGTGTTTCCAGTTTATCTTGACGAGGCGGTGGAACTCGATGAATTTTGGTTATCAATGACCGAATCAGTAGATCGGGTCTTCCGTACAATGTGCGCAAAGTTTGAATGACGTTGGGAACACTAGTTGGCAGCAGTAGGCGACTCTTGACGGCCTCTAGGGCATGACCCCGCAAGCATCTCTGAAGACGTATCAAATTTTCGGCGTCGGTGTAGCCGCAAGCTAGTGGACTGCTCGAAACTGCTTGCAAAACTGGCCAATCCTCGGGGTTCCCGCTAAAGACCGGAAGCTCTTTCCCAAGTACTTGACGAGCAGCAATTTGCTCCGCTGTGAGTACTGGTAAGCGAAGGTATGACGGCTGTTGTTGATGTAGCAATTGTCCAGCTAGGTTTCCGTTATTTGGTAACGCATGTGAGAACCGATGCTGTCTGTGTTCCGGTTGCGCAACGAAATTTTGTAACTCGTGACTAGCTGCTCGGCGGGGAAACACTAGTCCACTTGCGGGGTTAAACGGTCGCCTGAAAGTCTCATCTCTGAATTAGTGGTGGGTCCTGTGTTGGCAAGACTACTTGCCACCGAAGGTTGATGAACTGGTAAGCTTTGTTGAGTCTGTGAGACAAACTGTGAAGAAACCCTTCTTTCCAACTCTGGAAGGTGCGCGCCACGCTCCTCCGGTTGTATGGGGAGTACTAAGTTGGGATGGACCATAGAGTGTATCAATGGCTGCTCAAGATCAGTCGCAAGTCGCATCGTCGCCGGAATTGAAGCAGCGCGTGCGGGCCGACATGGAGATGGAACACGTTCGCCGGAATGAAAAAGTTGTGGTGGGAGAGTCGAATGGATCGAATTGTTTCACGCCAATCCTTGGGTATACGATCGGGAACTTCCGCAGCCGAGTCGAGCCATTTTGCTACTCTGTCCTGAGTATCGGCGATTGAATCACTCCTACTGCTGGTTTCAGCTATTTGGCGAATAAGCGCGCTTTTTTTCTCGAGGGATTGCTTTCGGATTTCTTGCTGCCGTATCTGCATTTCCTTATCTTTCGTCAATTGCAGTTCTCGCAGTTTTCTTTCCGCTTCTAACAAGGTCCTACGGTCTTCGATGTTTCGCTGCATTTCATCGATTTCTCGTTGTTGAATCTCGGCTTTTTCTGTTAGCTCCCGCTCTTCTAGTTGTTGTTGTTGTTCCATGACCTTGAGTTGGGCTTCAAGTACAGATCTTTCACTCAACGCTACACTGGGTACCTTTGCAGCGCCGCTCTTTTTAGCAGAGGATCGTGTGGATCTATCCGTCGGCGGGACATTAAGACGGGATCCACTTTTGGTGGAAGGACGCTTGAGCTTACAGCTACCACACGTGAATGTTATTTTTGAAAAATCTCTGATCGTGGGATCAACTCCGGCGCAACAAAGATGCTGCCATTTGCCACAGTGATCACAGGCTATCATACGATGTTCGGCTTGATCCGGCAGGTCACATGATTGGCAAGTGTAGGTGAGCTCATAACTCTTTCGAAACTCCGACATATTGCTTCCGACAAACAAAATTTCTTGAAGATTTTGTGGGGGATATTCGGCCAAACTCCTGAGAGCAAACTCCGTATTGCAGTAGATAGACAGCTTCAAGCTGTAAATTTATTACGATTATTTGGCGAATTATTAACAGGGAAACCTACTCACAAATTTTGGTGAACCAATTCGTAAATGTCGGGTATTATCGAGGTTTGAGCTTCTGCGGCCTAACTCTATAGGATATCTACAATGTACAATGTCTTAGATTGATTTAAGTTCAAGTTTTACAAGAAATACCTGCGTCTAGTCAAAGTCCTAGGAATGCTTATGAGCAGTTTTCCACTATAGGTTAAGGTAATATGGTAATATAAACAGTCTGTCGAATTCATAGGTAATTAATATAAATTTCAGTCACAATATTACATTATTATACGTACAATCTACCAGGCGCAATAGGAATAGTTTAGTAGACACCGTCATTAAATGATTTATAAATTTACAACAATAGAAGCTTAAAGCATATGAATCGATATTAACAAATCATCAAAACAAAGTTTTTCTTCATTCCCTCGCTTTGTTCATTCTGTCAGTTCGTCCGTCAGGTTGAAGTTTCATTCCTTGACAGCTATTCGCCGCGTCCATTAGGCAAGCGTCGCTGCTACGAGGGACTCCATCGCTACAATCAGTTATTTATTTTGCTGGCGCACGGCTGTGCGGATTTTTACCGAGCTGCAGAAATAAAATCTGAGTGTGTATGATTTCCTTCAAACGTTTCCACCATTGATTCCTCCTGCAGCGCTACGATGCCGAATTCACGCTCCTTGAGCACATCGGCGAGTATGCGTGTGCTCCCGATGAAGTTGAGAGATTTGCAGTTCTACGAACCGACTTTCCGATCACTAGTCCCTTTTGGTCGCAGTGGTCTTCGCCGATGGTTCCGGTCCGTACTCTCTTGTTGATTGTTCGTTGCGTATTTTTTTTAATGGCTGGCTTGCAGGGCCTGACACCAAACCCTCCAAATTTCCGGAGGACCTTTCCTCTGTATTCCCGGTGGACCATGGTGCACAGTTTCACTTCGAGTCCCTCGCTGGCACTCGGACGATGATCAGCCGCCCCTAACATGGAGAACAGACGCTTAGTAAGATTTGCACCTCCGGAGAGGAGCAAATCCTTCCCCCCCCCCCCCTTCCCTCTCAGCATAGTTCCCACCGGGGTTAATTACCCGATCTTCCCTAAGGTTGCTCGTATCCCGACCAGCACCACGAGGAGGTAGGGATAGGAGTTGCTAGGTAAGAGGCTAAGGACCTCGAGATGGGGTCTATTTTATTCCTTCAGGTACGCGAAGTACCAATGGTACGCTTTACCCATCATTTGCCGTGCCACTTAGTGTACTTAGAGCAGAATATAAATCGAGCAACTTTGCCTATACGTAAACTTAGTGTACGGGATACTCGAAAAAGTGGGAATAAGTGTAAATAATATAAGTCATCTCCCTAAAGTGCAAATTTTGACTTTTTTGAATCCAATAGTTATACACACAATATGAAACTGTTTAACGGCATTCGTTTGCTCCCAAATTTCCCTTTCACCACTTGCAAATCCTCACTGAAAGAAATCTGCAATCAAAAGGTGATTTACTGACTTTACCGCAATAAATTATATCCCAAAGCAGCTCCCTGATGGTGCCCTGCAACGCGTACCTTCATACCATACCAGCTATTGCTATGCACCGTCGAATTTCACTTGTTTTCGATTAACCCGGGGTTCGCTGGGTAGTCACCCTACACTGACGGCCCCACCCAAACAAATGCTTCCACACACGTGCCCACGCATCTCGACCGTGTCACACAGCAGCGGACACCTTGTGCCACATATACTTTCCAGCCGAACGCCAGAATCGCAAGTGCTACTTCCTTATTTTCTCACCAGTCAGCTCAGTCGATGGCAAGATTTATGGCCAAATGGCGACCGGCGAACGATAACAAATTGTGTACGCGTGTTGTGATTTTTCCGGAGCCGTCGATTCGTCGTCATTCGAGCAACCCGTATTTGGAGTGTGGGATTTAGTGGAGATAATTTATGGACTCGAGGGCTCTAGGACCCATGTGTTTGGGTTCGTAAATATTGGCTGTCTAGATTTCCAGATCGACGGCTGGTCATGGGGCGAAGCTCGGTGGATTTAGCTTTAAGAAATTTTCCTATGGAAACCCGACACCGAATACCAAGGAATGTAGACAAAAGAAATTAAACATAATTATTCGCCTCGCCCCTCAGCAGCGAAGAACGCCAATTTCGCTCATCATTATCAAAATCTGCACTGATTTCGGTGATGTCTGTTCCGTCTTGACTGGTCGTCGACTTCAACGCCGTCGTCTTGGATAGATAACTTTTCAGTGCTATCCAGCTTGATGCCGTAGTAGTAAATTTAACGGTTGACTGCTTCGACGGCTGTCGGTTTCGGGAAGGAGATAGAGCGGAAATGGAATTTCTTAATATAGTTTCTGGTGGGTGCAAGAATTTCAACTCCCACTCGTTGAATGACGTGAACAAGCGGCACGGTTTGGCAGCGGTGTGTCAAGGCTTGTTCCAAAAGATGGACGTTTGATCCTGAGCGCAATTCCTCTATTGTTGGCAGCACGTTAGACTTCTTGTTTCTTTACAGTGTGTTCTATGACCTACCAAAAAGTTGTCCTGCTGGTTTTTAAATTATTATTTTCTTCCCAAATTCTGCACTGTTTGAATTATTATCATTCAAGTATTGTATTTTATAATACATCTGTTGTATTTAGTTTGAGCAATCTGACTGTTCGCATGCGTTGCCTCAAATAGATTAGCACCGACAAGAATTGAAATTCAAGCTTCAACACTTCAAAACAATAGTGATGAACTTTGTCCTACTTTGTCCTTCTAAATGAAAGGATGCGCCTGTGATGTGGATGTGCTCAATAAGGTATTGTTGTTTAAAGACTTAGCAAGGCTTTGGTATATTACGAATTGATGAATGATGCGCTTAAGTCCTAATCACCATTCCCAATGTTTTATTATAAATCGATCATAGCCTTTCTACGTCATTGTATGGAGTTATGAAGCATGTTTCAAGCAAGTTCGCTCCGGACCAGCACTGTTTTAGCTACAAGGGAGAAAGATGCTTAAAATATTCCACGTCTATCTCGATAACGTCCATCGTCTTGAAGACAGCTTTCAAATACGTCACTTTATTTTTTTTGTAGATTTAGGAACGAAAGTACATCATCATTGATTCCATGTAGGTGTACTGTAAAACAAATCTTCTCATCAAAGTATCATTTTGAACACATTTAGCTGACCAAGAAACATATCCATAAGAATTTCGTTGAATGCCATAACAACCCATAAACAACACCGTATGTCCACCAAAAACAGCCATATATCTGCTCCGAACGGCCATCTACCAAGTCCATCGGCCCATGGCTAGTGGAAGTCAAAGTATCCGATGCGAAACCAAAAAGTATAGCAATTTATACGACATCAGGGACCACTATCTAAATTTGAGCGTCGGATGGTGCAATTTCTTCGTCCCACCAGCAGACCAGCCAGAGAGAGCCAGTGCCGAGTGCTGAGACCGGAATAGTTTTTTGGTCCGGATGGTCGCATTCCGTTGCAAAAACTACACCGCATCCCGCCATGGCACTGGCCAGCACCCGGTAGGGCCGAAAAACGAGAAACATATTTGTAACGTCACCGCCGGACCATAACGACACATGCCGTCTCCCGGCAAGACATTCCCTTCCCTGAATCTTTGCATCGCCTCGTCGTGTCGGTAAGAAAACAATGACCACCGTCGTCGTCGTGTGCTTTTACGATGCCGTTGAGGGCAGCCTGCCCGGTCGGTGCCTCGAGGAAAAGTGCTACCCAAAGAAAAGGCGGAAATTAAAGTGAAATTAAAACTAATGTCCACACCATTTCGAATAAATTCTAATTTTTGTTTAGCTTTCCGGAACGCCCGCAGCACAACTCATGGGGGTTTCGGCTGGCGGATTTCACAAACCGGCGAACCTACACCGGAGCACATACGGAGCGGACCATGTCCTTTGAGGGTAATGCTAATGCGGCACCGACTGTTAAATGGAGTTATGGTTAGTGGTGGTGAAGTAGCTTTTGGGAATGCATCTTTTCCGTTGTTATCAAGCAGATGTGAGACGGGAAATTTCCTGGAGCAAAAAGTTAAATTTATGATGTGAGTAGTGGCTTTGCATTAAGTAATAGAGAAATTCAACATCAATGATTTCAAGTTTTGCGTAAATTTACTTGTAATTGACGATATTAGAAAAGTGTGTTATGAATTATATTGAAATAATAATTAGTGTTGTAGTTCATAGACATTTCTTACTCATCTGTATGATAGCAATCAAATGAAGCTATCTACAGATAAATTAATGCACGTATTTCTTATACGAACGAAAGAAAAATACCACTCGTTCACCCCAAGGACACAAAAATGAAAGCTAATTAACGCCAACAATAAAGATAATCACTGCCCTTTTACGCCCTTCTATCGGACCCATTCAGGCAGAAGTCAGCTGTCAAGTAGCCGGAAATGCTCACATGTGTCTACTCTACGCACTGGTCGCCGATCCAACATGTGTAAATGGATGTCCATTACATGAGGAGGGAGCATCGTGGGCCCGCAGCGGAAAATTATGCGCGTTTACTCTCCGGTCAAAATGACCGACCCACAACACAATAAGACGAAGACGGCTTCGTAAATGAGCCAAAAGAGTAAGATAATTAAATCGTACCCCAACTGTTGTGCAGTGCACGTCGGCCGTGGCATACAGTCGACGGTTTCGTTATCTGTTGATTTTTATTGTTATCTTAAGGCTGTTCGTGGGAATTCCATTTTCGGAAAACTGCTGCCCAGGCATCCTTCGGAATTACAAGAACCCCGAACATTCTGGGGTGCGGCTGTCTATGTGATTCTAATTAAGCTATTTAATGAAGTCGAAATAATTACGAGGGAGCTTCCTTATAGGTTGGATTGGGTTCATTGGAAACCAGTGACTTCCGGAGATGTTTCCACTTGCTAGGATGTGAGACATTTGAATTAGATACGAGCTTGTAGAAAAGCGAGTATACTTAAATCTTGGTATGTATTACTAATTTACTGCCAAGTCGATCCAGATTTCTGATATATAAAGCGTGGTTATAAAAAAAGACAGAATCACCGTCTTCGACCAGAGGTCGCAGCACAGACTGAACACTTAACATCTAGCATGAGACAACGGACAGGACATTTACACAACACCCAATGGACCAGTGGAGAACTTTTCGCTTCACGTTTTCTCCTTACCTGGGCGGGAATCGAACCCACACTCCACAGCACATGCGTCTAGACGATTGACGTCGCTAACCGCACGGCCACGAATCCCACAAATATGAGTAAGCAACAATGTAGCAAATTTTCCAAGCATTCTTCCTAAACGTAGCCAGGAATTCCTCCCGGAGTTCCTCAAGAAACTTCACCTGCAGCTCCTACAGGAATTGCACCATTATTCTTTTTAATATCTTTAGGATCTCCCACAGGGATTTCTCCTGGCATTCTCAACAATTTTTGCCTTTCTTGTACAACAAAGTTGTACCGAAAGGCTATCATTTCACTCCAAAATCGAGCTTTTTATAGAAGTCTCGGAGACCCATGATGTTATATACCAATCGACTCAGCTCGTCGAACTGAACAAATGTCTGTCAGTCCGTGTGTATGTGTGTGTATGTCCACACGAAAACCGAAAAAAACATTAGCCTCTTTTAACCGATTTTCTCGCAACAAATTGCATTCGAAGGGGGACAAACCCTAGTTGAGCACTATTGAATATAATAACAATCAATCATTGCGTTCGAAAGTTATAAAGAAAATGGTGTGTTGCACCATATAAGCTTGGTTGGTTGATTCGTTACACAGCGTTTGAAAGAGGCAATGTTTGTAATGAAGGCAATTATTTATGATGTGTATCACACTAAGGCGAAACAAAACGATTGAGTCGAAAACAGCTTCGTCACCGCTAGGTGGATTCATCTGTTTTTTTTTTAATAGTTACACTAGAAGGAAGTCATGGTGGAAGAATTGAAGAAAGGATTTTTTCGAATTCGTGACAGCGTTACAGATTTATCGTAAAAGAAATCCCTGGCGAAGTAATCCGCAGAATTCCTCAAAATGTTACCAACAAGATCCCCTTTGATATGTGGAATTGCTCAATGTCCCTTTTCTTCACGGGGATTCGTTTACAAATTGTTGTTTTCTTGGTTTATTAATGTTTTTCGTAACCTTCACGTTTCACATGTAAAAACAGCAGAGTTACCACAGAAGCGTTAGGGATTGTGCTGCTGTAAAGGAATGAACAAGCTGTCTATTATCCAACATGACATTAAGGTTTAAGCAAATGTCATGTTGGAGGAAAAAGGAATGCAAAAAGAAGCGGTAAATAAAAATGGGAATAATTGTTTAAAAAAAGCGGTCATTGCCCAAATTCGGCCTCTTTAATATCAGGCATCCGTGTGTCGAAGACAGGCTAGCAGGAGTTAGACGGAACATTGGGGAAATACCGTTTAGGTTATTTGACGAGAAGCGCTTCAAAACCTATTTTTGTAAATTGAATCGGAGCGTAAAAAAGGGAGCATTATTTCTAATTTAGAGCGTAAAAAGAGGGAGCATTATTTGGAATTTTGAGCGTAAAACTAACAGTGGGTAATGTCTAACAGTGGTAATAAATTATAAGTTACAAAACCGATGGCAGCTGACGCCTAAACACTTTTTTAGATCAACAAACTAAAAATAATAACTATGTCTGAAACTTAATTATGCATATGTACAACATGTGATAGATTTAGTTCGGAAAAGGTATTGGAGGGTAACCGCCCCTTCGGTGGGGTTTGATCCCACGACCCCAGTTCGCATGACAGGTGCTTTCCCTACTAAGCTACGAAGGTACTGATGAAACCAAATTCCCAGCACCAGGTACCAGCCGATCTCTCGCAATACATTTTCAGAACTGTGTACAAAAATACATTTGAGAGAGTTAGTTCTGAAAATGTATTGCGAGAGATCGGCTGGTACCTGGTGTTGGGAATTTGGTTTCATCAGTACCCGCTAAGCTGCGGTGGACGACGGAGGTCCTTCGTAGCTTAGTAGAGAAAGCACCTGTCATGCGAACTGGGGTCGTGGGATCAAACCCCACCGTAGGGGCGGTTACCCTCCAATACCTTTTCCGAACTAAATCTATCACATGTTGTACATATGCATAATCAAGTTTCAGACATAGTAATTAATGTCTACTCCGGGTGGCTTAATACCCGGCATATAGGCAATTAACTTTGAATATACTAAAAATAATAGTCAAGATATTCATAATATTTTTTTTAAATAAATTTGTTTTTTCCGCCTTTTAATAAAATTTAAGCTTAAGGATTTTCCACTAGATAAAAACATTTTTTCAATAATCTTTGCACATGTCTGGAAAAACAAATTAGTAAAGATTGTGCCAAGTTACTAAAAGGTTAACTCTACAACATTTGTCATAGAAAAACACACATTTTATTAAAACCTCTGCATGCAGGATAAAACGCGCCCATCTTATGTGCTTGAGTATGGATGTCATAGTTTGAGAAGGGTGTGTGCCAATAATAATTTATTTTTAAATAATTATCAATTAAACAGTAAAAAAGTAAGAATTGAAAAGTGAGAAAATAAAAGTAAAAAGTGATGAGTGAGAAGTTATGAGTGATGAGTGAGAAGTTATGAGTGATGAGTGAGAAGTTATGAGTGATGAGAAGTGAGAAGTGAGGAACAACAAGTGAGCAGTAGGAATTAAGAAAAAGTCCTCAACAGTTTTATAATCAATAGTGAATTGTTAGTTGAGATTTGGTATATGAGAACTGAGAAGTGAGATGGGAAAAGCAAGAAAAAATAATGAGAATTGAGAAGTGAAAAGCGATAGGCAAGCAGTAAAAAGTGCAAAATAAGATGTGATCAGTGAAAAGCGAGAAGCAAGTAGTAGAAGGTGAGAAGTAATAAGCGAGAAACTTTGGGTGAGATACTTGATACTTGATGGGCTATAGCTCTTCGATGAACCTACACCGAATAGAGTATCCTTCTCCACTGGACTCGATCCTGCGCCAATCGCTTCCAGTCGCCCTGAACATTGAGCGCCCTCAGGTCCTCTTCAACTGCAAAAAGCCATCGTGTACGCGGCCTTCCACGAAGCCTGCGGCCTCTTCCGGGTTCTCTACTAAATATTATCTTCGCTTGACGTTCTTCCGGCATACGAACAACGTGACCAGCCCACCGTAGTCTGCCGTATTGTATAAGCTTAACAATATCCAGCCCTTTATACACCTGGTACAATTCGTGATTCATGCGACTCCGCCAGATACCGTTCTCCTGTTTACCGCCGAGTATTGTCCGCAGCACCTTACGCTCAAACACTCCGAGAGCTCTCCGATCAGCCTCCTTTAACGTCCATGTCTCATGGCCGTATAAAGCCACCGGAAGAATCAGAGTAGTATACAGCGCGAGTTTTGTTTTCGTTTGCAGACTACGGGACTTAAGCTGGTTACGAAGTCCGTAATAAGCCCTATTTGCAGCTGCAATACGCCTTTTCACCTCGCGGGTAACATCATTATCGCACGTCACTAATGTTCCATAATTCATTCCGTTTCACTGAATCGTACGCCGCCTTGAAATTAATAAACAGATGATGTGTCTGCAAGTTGTACTCCCGGAATTTATCAAGGATTTGTCTCAGGGTAAACATTTAGTCCGTCGTTGATCGGCCCTCACGAAAACCTGCTTGGTATTCGCCGACAAAGGACTTTTCAAGCGGTCTCAATCTGTTGAACAGAATACGGGACATAATTTTGTACGCCGAATTAAGGAGGGTTATTCCTCGGTAATTGGCGCACTCCAGTCTGTGCCCTTTCTTAAAGAGAGGGCAAATGAGGCCGTCCAACCAGCTAGCAGGCATTTCCTCGTCTTCCCATATTTTTGACATAATATGGTGCAGAACTTCATAAAGCTGCTCACTGCCATGTTTGAGAAGTTCAGCCGGGAGCTGGTCCTTTCCCGCAGCCTTATTGTGTGAGAAATGAGCAGTAAAAAAGCATGAAGAGGAATATGACAATTGATAAATGGGATGTGAGAAGTGAGAGACGTGAGAGGTGCAAGGTACAAGAAGTGAAATTGCAGAATAAAGAAAAAAAAAGCGAGAATAGAGGCGAAGGAAGAGAAGTAAATAGTGTGGAGACTACGCAGAATATATTTTTTTAGGCATAGATTTTTGGGCATCCAAGAAATCCCTGGAGTAAAGGCTAAAGATCTACAAGCGTACTGGATTGTTTCAATTATGGCACATATCCTTCCAGATGTGTAGAATAGAATGAGCAAACGTAAGAGATTCTGGGTGATTCAAGAAATCCTTGGAGTTGGGCCTTAAGATCTACACGCGTTAATAAAGATGTATCGGACTGTTTCAAATGTGGTGAATGTGTGAATGTGTGGAATAGAATAAGTTAGCGAGAGAGGTTCTCGGTCATCCAAGAAATCCCTGGAGTAAGCTCCTCAGATCTACACGCGTAATCAAAGATCAATCGGACTGTTTTAAATGTGGTACGTGCCCTTTTGTATGTGAAGAATAGAATAAGTCAACGGCAGATGTTTTCGGTCATCCAAGAAATCCCTGGAGTTAGGTCCTCAGATCTACACGCGTAACTAAAGCTCAGTCGGACTGTTTAAATTATGGCACATGTCCTTTTGGATGGTTAGAATATAATGAGCCATTGTGAGAGATTCTGGGTCATTTAAGAAACCCCTGGAGTTAGGCCTCACGATCTATACGCGAAACTAAAGACCAATCGGACTGTTTCAGTTATGGGACATGTGTTTTCGGATGTGTAGAATAGAGTGAGCCATCGTAAGAGATCCCTGGTCATTCAAGAAATTCCTGGAGTTAGGCCTTAAGATCTAGACGCGACACTTAATATGTATCGGACTGTTTTAAATGAGATACATGCTCTTTTGGATGTGTAAAATATAATAAGTCAACGGCAGAGGTTTTCGGTCATCCAAAACATCCATGGAGTTAGGCCCTCAGATCTACATGCGTAACTAAAGATCAATCGGACTGTTTTAAATGTGGTACGTGACCTTTTGGATGTGAAGAATAGACAGAGAATAGACGGAATCAACGGAAAAGGTTTTCGGTCATCCAAGAAATCCCTGGAGTTAGGTCCTCAGATCTACACGCATAACTAAAGCTCAGTCGGACTGTTTAAATTATGGCACATGTCCTTTTGGATGGTTAGAATATAATGAGCCATTGTGAGAGATTCTGGGTCATTTAAGAAACCCCTGGAGTTAGGCCTCACGATCTATACGCGAAACTAAAGACCAATCGGACTGTTTCAGTTATGGGACATGTGTTTTCGGATGTGTAGAATAGAGTGAGCCATCGTAAGAGATCCCTGGTCATTCAAGAAATTCCTGGAGTTAGGCCTTAAGATCTAGACGCGACACTTAATATGTATCGGACTGTTTTAAATGAGATACATGCTCTTTTGGATGTGTAAAATATAATAAGTCAACGGCAGAGGTTTTCGGTCATCCAAAACATCCATGGAGTTAGGCCCTCAGATCTACATGCGTAACTAAAGATCAATCGGACTGTTTTAAATGTGGTACGTGATCTTTTGGATGTAAAGAATAGACGGAGAATAGACGGAATCAACGGAAGAGGTTTTCGGTCATCCAAGAAATCCCTGGAGTTAGGTCATCAGATCTACACGCGTAACTAAAGTTCAGTTGGACTGTTTAAATTATGGCACATGTCCTTTTGGATGGTTAGAATAGAATGAGCCATCGTAAGAGATTCTGGGTCATTCAAGAAACCCCTGGAGTTAGGCCTTAAGATCTACACGCGTCACTTTAAGATTTATCGGACTATTTTCAATGTGGTACGGTACATGCCCTTTTGCATGTGTAGGATAGAATAAGTCAGCGGCAGAGGTTCTTGATCATCCAAGAAATCCCTTGAGATTGACACACAGGTCTGCACGAGTAACCGAAGATAAATCGATCGATTTTAAAAGCTGGTACACACTTCATTTTTTTCGCCGAGGCCGGCAAAATATATTACCGAGAATCCAACAGCTGAGATGTCGGTAAAAATCTCGAAAGAAGTTCAAATTACCGACTGGTCGTAAAATGTGTGAAAACATGCAGCTGTCAAAATTTGCCGTGCTGTTCGGCAATAGGTTGCCGAATTGATCGGCAGAGTGCTTTACCGAAATAATGTAAATTATTGATTTCATTTGTTTGTTTTTTAATGAAACGTAATAAAAAAAACAAAACGTAATGCAGCATGAAATCACAAAAATATTTATTCACGGATAATATTAACATTAGCATTGAGCAACTCGCACAAATTCGTAGATGGTACAAGCCAAGACTATTGTATGACTATTGCCAACTTGAAGCGAGTCGAAGCGAATTCACAGCATACTGCATTAGAGATATCAGGCGAAGGCGTCGAAGCTAGATTTCCTTTGAAGGACGTGCGGACGGTACGTAAGCTGGATCTGCCACGACAATCGCTGCGTTACTCGCAGTTAGCGCAAGTATTTCCGTACCTACAGGGGTTGCCAATTAAAGGATACGAAAACGCTCTGCCTCGGATCCTCATCGGAAACGACAATGCGCATGTTACAGCGATGCTGAAGGTTCAGGAAGGCCAGCCAGGAGAACCTTCTTCTTCTTCTTCTTCTCATTGGCATTACATCAACGACAACGCTTACCACACTGGGACAGAGCTGCCTCGCAGCTTAGTGTTCATTAAGCACTTCCATAGTTATTAACTGCGAGGTTTCTGAGCCAAGTTACCATTTTTGCATTCGTATATCATGAGGCTAACACGATAATACTTTCATGCCCAGGGAAGTCGAAACAATTTCCAATCCGAAAATTGCCTAGATCAGCACCGGGAATCGAACCCAGCCACCCTCAGCATGGTCTTGCTTTGTAGCCGCGCGTCTTACCGCACGGCTAAGGAGAGACCCAAGCACGGCAGCCAGGAGAACCTGTCGCAGCTAAATCGCGACTCGGGTGGACCGTTCACGGGTCACAAATCGCAGGTGTTACTAACGTGCACAGTTTCCACATTTGTAAGTGTTGAAATGACAAGTCGCTGCATGATCTAGTGAAACAGTACGTTGCGGTAGAAAGCCTGGGCATCGACGTACATCCATATCCGAAATCAGAGGAAGTGCAGCGAGCGAAGCAGATACTGGAAAATACGACGAAGCGAGTAAGACAACGGTTCGAAACCGGACTGTTATGGAAGTACGAATGTTTCGAGTTCCCGGACAGTTAGGCCATGGCGATTTCTCGCTTAACTTTTCTAAAGGTCCTAAGTAACATTTTTCTCATGAATTAATTAGAATAGCGCAATCAACAGAACAACATGAAAGCTTTTGATTGCAATACTCAAATTAAATCATGAAAAAAAATGTTACTTAGGTCCTTTTGAAAAGTTAAGCGAGATTTGTAGGCAGGAGTGTTCCGAGCGGCGTATTACTAGAGACCCAGTGGTTGGAAAGAGTGTTCTGCAGTAGTGGTCCGAATATGAGGCAAAGGGTTACATCCATAAAGCGAACCCGGGTGAGTTCGAGGGAGCAGATTCAAAGCAGACGTGGTATCTGCCGCTAAGAATCGCTATTAATCCTAAAAAGCCTTCGAAAATTCAAATATTTTGCGACGCGGTGACTAAAGTAGTCGGCATCTCGCTAAACACGATGCTGTTAAAAGGACCGGATCTACTGAACACGCTATTGGATGTCTTCTTCAGGTTTTCGAGAAAAGCGAATCGCTCTCTGCGCCGATCTGAAGGAAATGTTCCATCAAATTCAGATTCGGCCAGAAGATCGCCATTCTCAACGTTCGCTATGGAGAGAAGAGTCAACTAAATCACCGGACGTGTACCTTATGGATGTCGCGCAACGTTCGGAACGGCATGCTCACCCTGTTCGGCACAGTTCGTTAAGAACTGAAACGCCGAGGAGCATTCGTTGGAGTATCTGGAAGCGGCTGATGCCAAAGTACGGATACACTACCTAGATGATTATCTCGACCGCGCGGACACTATCGAGGAAGCGGTGAAGATAGCATTGGAAGTCAGACATGTTCACTCCCCTCAGGGGTAGCGCCTCTAAATACAGTGTCAATCCCATGACTTGAACTGATCGCTGCAACGATTTGAGTACCGCTCCTGAAATCCATTCGGAACGGGCATTTGCTTAAAATCGACAAGACTGTTTTATGGAGTGACTCCAAGACTGTGCTGGTATGGATAAATTCGGATCATAGGAACTATCGACAGTTTGTCGCATGTCGCATCGGTGAAATACTATCCAAGTTGGACCTTGAGCAATGGCGATAGGTGCCGTCTAAGGAAAACGATTTGGCCACTAAGTGGGGAAAGGGTCCCTGCTTATCTCCTGATGGCTTATAGTTCAGAGGACCAGCTTTCTTGTGTTTGCCGGAAGACGAATGGCCCAATGGAGTGAAGCCGTCATAACAGACGACGGAGGAAGAGTTGCGGGCATGTTTCGTGCATACGGAAGCGACTGTGGATTCGGTACTCGACTGGGCGCGCTTCTCAAATTGGACACGTTTACTACGTTCTGTGACATATACTCTCCGGTTTTCCCAGAATCTACGGAAAAAGGTGAAGAAGCAGGCAACGACGGCTGGAACGTTGACACAGCAAGAGCTGATGCTATCGGAGGAATTTATATTCTGCATGTTGCAAAGCGAGCAATATTTCGACGAAGTAGCCGTCTTAAGACAGCAAAAAAAAATTGTTAAATCACATCAGATTCGATGCACATCATCGCCGTCGTAAATCGCATGTGTTATTACATCTGTTTCATGTAACAAAAAGTTACGTAATTGGCATTTTGTCGCCAAAATGAAACAATGTAAGACGTAATATGTCTGACGTAATTAAAAAACGACGTAATATCCAGCCAGCAGAAACCTCGCTTTCGGCAACTGGGTTAGGGGTATCCGGGAATTTTCTTTCAAGCTTCCAAACACATTTTATTTTTTTCGATTTCTCATAATTTGACACGTCAATATACAATTAATTTATTGATTTCCGTTTCAATTTACAATATTTTCACTAGATGAACTTTTGTAAAAAGTGTAAAAAATAACAATACTTTTGTTTTAGTTTAGATTTTCAGTTTTTCAGGTTTAAAGTTGAGGATTTGTATTCTAAGATTTTCAAACTTTTGTGTGTGATAAAACATTTTCAGTCGACGGCGATGGCGTGGACTTATTTTATACATTACACTTTTTATGTCAATTCTGGAAATTCCTTGACGAATTTCTCCGGAAATTCATACAAGAACCCGTTTTTCGTAAATTCCTTCAAGAGTTTTTTTATAATTCTTTCAGGAGTTCTTCTGAAAACTCCACCAAGAGCTGCTTCGGATTTTTATTTTGAAAATTCCTTCATAAGCTCCTCAGAAATTCCTCCACAACTTCTAACGAAAAGTCGGCCAGAAGTTTCTCCAGAAGATTCTCCGGAAATTATTCCAAGAAACTTCTGGTAGATTTCCTACGGGAAATTTTCTAGAAGTTCCTCCAGAAATTCTTCCAAAAGTTCATCCGGAAATTACTCCAAAAAATGCCTCGGGTATTCATACCTAATACCAAGAGTTTTTTCGGAGATTCTTTCAGGATTTCCTCCGAAAACTCATCCAAGAGCACCTTCGGAAATTTTTCCGACAAATCCTACATGAGCTCCTCGAGAAATTCCTCCAAGAGTCCTTCCCGTGTTCCTTTGGAAGTTCATCCAAGAATTCTTCCAAGAGCTCCCACGAAAAGTCCGCCAGGAGATCTTCTAAAAATTTCTCAAGAAACTTTACCAGGAGTTCTTCCGGAAATTCCTCCTGGAGGTCCTTCGGAAATTTATCGCCCAAATTCTCCTAATATTGCTCATAAAGTTCCAGCGGAAAGTCTACCAGGAGTTCCTCCAGAGATTCTTCCTACAGTTTCTCTAGAAATTACTCCAAGAACTGTTTCGGAGATACCTCAAGGAATACCTCCACAAGTTTCTTCGGAAACTTTTCTAGAGTTCCTTCTTTGCAGGGAAATTCCAGATGAAATCCTGGCAGTTCCTCCAGGAATTCCTCTGGATAGTCCTCCAGGAATTCTTCCGGAAGCTCCTCCAGGAATTCCTCTGGATGTTCCTCCAAGATTTCGTGTAAAAGTTTCTCCAGGAATTCCTCCGGAAGCTCCTCCGGGAGATCCTCCTGGTATTCCTTCGGAAATTCCTCCAGGTATTCTTTCGGAAGTTCCTCTAGAAATTCCTCCACCAATTTTTCCGGAAACTCCAGTAATTCGTCCGGAAGTTCCTCCACGAATTCCTTCGGAAGTTCCTCCAGAAATGCTTTCGGAAAATTCTCCACCAATTTCTCCGGAAGTTCCTCCAGTAATTCTTCCGGAAGTTCCTCCAGGAATACCTTCAGAAGTTCCTCCAGGAATTCCTACGGAAGTTTCTCCAGGAATTCCTATGGAAGTTCCTCCAGGAATTCCTACGGAAGTTCTTCCATGAATTCCTACGGAAGTTCCTCCAGGAATTCCTACGGAAGTTCCTCCAGGAATTCCTACGGTAGTACCTCCAGGAATTCCTACGGTAGTTCCTCCAGGAATTCCTACGGTAGTTTCTCCAGGAATTCCTACGGAAGTTCCTCCAGGAATTCCTACGGAAGTTCCTCCAGGAATTCCTACGGAAGTTCCTCCAGAAAATTCCTACGGAAGTTCCTCCAGAAAATTCCTACGGAAGTTCCTCCAGAAAATTCCTACGGAAGTTCCTCCAGAAAATTCCTACGGAAGTTCCTCCAGAAAATTCCTACGGAAGTTCCTCCAGGAATTCCTACGGAAGTTCCTCCAGGAATTCCTACGGAAGTTCCTCCAGGAATTCCTACGGAAGTTCCTCCAGGAATTCCTACGGAAGTTCCTCCAGGAATTCCTACGGAAGTTCCTCAGGAATTCCTACGGAAGTTCCTCCAGGAATTCCTACGGAAGTTCCTCCAGGAATTCCTACGGAAGTTCCTCCAGGAATTCCTACGGAAGTTCCTCCAGGAATTCCTGCGGAAGTTCCTCCAGGAATTCCTACGGAAGTTCCTCCAGGAATTCCTACGGAAGTTCCTCCAGGAATTCCTACGGAAGTTCCTCCAGGAATTCCTACGGAAGTTCCTCCAGGAATTCCTACGGAAGTTCCTCCAGGAATTCCTACGGAAGTTCCTCCAGGAATTCCTACGGAAGTTCCTCCAGGAATTCCTACGGTAGTTCCTCCAAGAATTCCTACGGAAGTTCCTCCAGGAATTCCTACGGAAGTTCCTCCAGGAACTCCTACGGAAGTTCCTCCAGGAATTCCTACGGAAGTTCCTCCAGGAATTCCTACGGAAGTTCCTCCAGGAATTCCTACGGAAGTTCCTCCAGGAATTCCTACGGAAGTTCCTCCAGGAATTCTTACGGTAGTTCCTCCAAGAATTCCTACGGAAGTTCCTCCAGGAATTCCTACGGAAGTTCCTCCAGGAATTCCTACGGTAGTTCCTCCAAGAATTCCTACGGTAGTTCCTCCAGGAATTCCTACGGAAGTTCCTCCAGGAATTCCTACGGAAGCTCCTCCAGGAATTCCTACGGAAGTTCCTCCAGGAATTCCTACGGAAGTTCCTCCAAAAAATTCCTACGGAAGTTCCTTCAAGAATTCCTACGGAAGTTCCTCCAGGAATTCCTACGGAAGTTTCTCCAGGAATTCCTACGGAAGTTCCTCCAGGAATTCCTACGGAAGTTCCTCCAGGAATTCCTACGGAAGTTCCTCCAGGAATTCCTACGGTAGTTCCTCCAAGAATTCCTACGGAAGTTCCTCCAGGAATTCCTACGGAAGTTCCTCCAGGAATTCCTACGGTAGTTCCTCCAAGAATTCCTATGGTAGTTCCTCCAAGAATTCCTACGGAAGTTCCTCCAGGAATTCCTACGGAAGTTCCTCCAGGAATTCCTACGGAAGTTCCTCCAGGAATTCCTACGGAAGTTCCTCCAGAAAATTCCTACGGAAGTTCCTCCAGGAATTCCTACGGAAGTTCCTCCAGGAATTCCTACGGAAGTTCCTCCAGGAATTCCTACGGTAGTTCCTCCAAGAATTCCTACGGAAGTTCCTCCAGGAATTCCTACGGAAGTTTCTCCAGGAATTCCTACGGAAGTTCCTCCAGGAATTCCTACGGAAGTTCCTCCAGGAATTCCTACGGAAGTTCCTCCAGGAATTCCTACGGTAGTTCCTCCAGGAATTCCTACGGTAGTTCCTCCAGGAATTCCTACGGAAGTTCCTCCAGGAATTCCTACGGAAGTTCCTCCAGGAATTCCTACGGAAGTTCCTCCAGGAATTCCTTCGGAAGTTCCTCCAGGAATTCCTACGGTAGTTCCTCCAGGAATTCCTACGGAAGTTCCTCCAGAAAATTCCTACGGAAGTTCCTCCAAGAATTCCTACGGAAGTTCCTCCAGGAATTCCTACGGTAGTTCCTCCAAGAATTCCTACGGAAGTTCCTCCAGAAAATTCCTCCGGAAGTTCCTCCAGGAATTCCTACGGAAGTTCCTCCAGGAATTCCTACGGAAGTTCCTCCAGGAATTCCTACGGAAGTTCCTCCAGGAATTCCTACGGAAGTTCCTCCAGGAATTCCTACGGAAGTTCCTCCAGGAATTCCTACGGAGGTTCCTCCAGGAATTCCTACGGAAGTTCTTCCAGGAATTCCTACAGGAGGTTCCTCCAGGAATTCCTACAGGAGGTTCCTCCAGGAATTCCTACGGCAGTTCCTCCAGGAATTCCTACGGAAGTTCCTCCAGGAAATCCTACGGAAGTTCCTCCAGGAATTCCTACGGAAGTTCCTCCAGGAATTCCTACGGAAGTTCCTCCTGGAATTCCTACGGAAGTTCCTCCAGAAATTCCTACGGAAGTTCCTCCAGGAATTCCTACGGAAGTTCCTCCAGGAATTCCTACGGAAGTTCCTCCAGGAATTCCTACGGAATTTCCTACGATTTCCTGGAGGACTTCTGGAGGAATTCCTGGAGGAACTTTCCTACGAAATTCCTGAGGAATTCCTGGAGGACTTCTGGAGGAATTCCTGGAGGAACTTCCGGATGAAGTCCAGGATAAACTTCGGAAGATTTCCTGGAGAAACTTCCGAAGGAATTCCTGGAATAAGTTCCATAGTAATCACGGGTGGAGCTTCCGGAGGAATCCTCGCGAAATTTTAGGCGGAACTTCCAGTGAAATTTCTGGCGGACTTTCCAGATGATTTCCTGTCAGTGCTTCGAGACGAATTGCTGGAGGAACTTCCGGAGTAATTGCTGAAGGAACTTCCGCATGAATTTCTGGAGAAACTTAAGCGGAATTCGTAATGAAATTATGGGAATTAGGGAGGAATTACTGGAGGAACTTGCGGTGAAATCCCTGGATGAAATTCCGGGGAATCACTGAAGTAGCTTGCGGAAAATTTTCGAAGGCTGATATGTATCGGTTCACCCAGAGCCACGCTACCGCCGTTGGCTGAAAATGATATATCAAGCAGCCGCTGATAAAATTTCAATTGGCGCATAGGTTTAAATTTTAAATTGTACATAAAAATTAAATTTAAAAAAAAAAATGAAAATTTGAAACCATAAAATAAAAAAAATAATTAAAAAATTAAAAACTAAAAAGTTTCAATAGATTGAATGTATCTTTGATCAAGAAGACTAAAATTTAAGAGACTTTTTTGAACACGACTTCCAGACTGCCGGAGAGAGCGATGACCAATTCTCACCCTCCCAGACCCATTGTCACCTCGATAGCGCAAACTAAAAATCCAAAAATCTCAAAATTAAACAATTAAAAAATAAAATAAAATTAAAACCTTAAAATCTAGAAATCTAATAATTTTAAAATCTGAAAATCCAAGAATCTAAAATTTGAAAATTCTTAAATCTAAAAATTTTTGTTAACACATTTTGCTTTGCCTGCAACAAATATTAAAAAACTTATCCACTGTTCAGTACTGGCCGAGAAAGTATACCTTATCTGCGCGTTTTTGGTTTTCCAACTTATAATCCGTTCGGAGTACATCATAAGATCTTCGATGCTCAACCGCTTCGGCAACCTTCAGACCAGCTAGCATGTTTAGGAAGAGTGGATGAATGGTTTAGACTGTTTGGTTCTGCAGGAACTATTGTTTGACTTTTGATTACAAACAGATCATTTACCGGATCGATTATTCGAGTGCAATCTTGTATCTGCAAAAAATCACACAGTTACTCGTCAGGCGATCGGAAATATCATCATTTCGGAACTTACCTGCATGTTTTCTTGCTTCAATACCAATTTCTCATAGGTATAAACTCAAGCAGCCTGCAGCTCCACCGCACCCTTTTTGCTCTTCCTGGTTCTGCAAAATGTTATGAAATTTAACCGGCTGGGTACAAATAAAAATATAGGCAGAACTTACCCGTGAACAGATTAGCTCCAAATCCAAGACGGAAACACTATTTACACATTTCACAAACGAATTAATTTGATTCTCGAAAAGTAATTCAATATTTTTTCCGATGCGCTCAGAACGGATAAAAAATCAACCTATTTGCTGGTGGCAGGTTTCGCTTTGTTGACATTGTACAGCATGTTTTATGAAGCGATATCACTGATGCTGGACGTAATATTACACTGGTTCTGCATTATTCACCTATTTGACAGGTAATTTCACGTTGTATTCACGTAACTGAAAAATGAATTTTCTCGGCTAGATGTTGCGACGAGAAATGTAATAAAGCGTCAATATTGGAAAATATTACGTAAAATAACTTATTACGTCAGATTTTAATGTACGTTTCACGAAAATCACACATTATTACACAAGGAGCGAAATCAGCAGATGACGCCGATTTCGGCAAATTTGGAGCGTACCAGTAAGATCCGGAATTTGACGCCGTACATAGACGACGACAGAGTGCTTCGGTTGGAATCCAGAATCTCCGCTGCGACGTTCGTGTCACACGATACCGGATTTCCGATCACTTAGTTCCGAAGGAACACTTAGTGACCGGACTGCAACTACAATGGTATAATCGGAGAATCCTTCACGCAAACGGGAAAACGGTAGTGAATGAAGTGAGACAACGCTTCTATGTGCTGGCCCTCCGTGCTCAGATACGCAAGGTGGCGAAATCTTGCCATGTGTGCAAAATGAAGAAGGTGTTTCCAGCAGTTCCCCGGATATCTCCGTTTCCTGCGGCGAGACTAAAACCGTACTAACGTCCGTTCTCTTACGTGGGCCTCGACTACTTCGGATCGATCGCAGTTCGGGTAAACAGAAGCACGGTGATGTTTACTTGCCTCACCACGCGTGCCGTTCATCTGGAGATCGCCCATTCGCTTTCTACCGAGTCTCGCAAGCAAGCAGTGCGACGGCTTATCGTTTACGAACACGACTACACGTTGGCTGTTCAATCCGCCGGCTGCACCACACATGGGGTGTTCTTGGGAACGATTGGTGAGGTCTGTTAAAATGGCGATGGCAGCAATCAAAACTGTTGAAATCCCGAAGGAAGAGGCGCTGGCGACATTTGTCGTAGAGGCAGAGAGCGTGGTCAATTCCAGGCCACTGACGTTTATTCCTTTGTAAAGCAAACAGCAGTAGGCCCTTACGCCGAACCATTTTATCCTGTTGAGTTCTACTGGAGTGGTGCAACCACCGAAGATGCCGGTGGATCCAAAGATGGTCAGTTTTAGAGAAGATGGATACAGGTGTACCTGCCGACGATTGCACGTGGGCAGTGGTTTGAAGAAGTGAAGCCGATATGAGCAGGGGACTTAGCGATGGTAGTTGAAGAGAAGGTCGTAACGTGACGTGAGTGATGGAAGAGTGCGTGACGCCGTGGTGCAGACGACAACCGGTCTTATGCGGCGACCGGTGGCGAAAATTACGCGACTGGATGTAGAAGGTGCTAGTAGCTGTTTAGCAGCTGAACCAGCCTTACGGGTCAGTGAAGTTAATATCTACATGCTTAAAAGGACATGTTTCGGCTTGTTTCAAAAGTTGTACATGCTCTTTGTGGTACATAGAATAGAATGCGCCCATCGCATAGATTAATGGTCATCCAAGAAAACCCTGGAGAAGGCCGAAGGCGTAAGGAGAAGGCGTAACGTTGAGAAGTTGTACATGCCCTTTATGGTACGTAGAATAGAATGCGCCCATTTTAAATGTCATGGTCATCAAAAAAAATCCGGAAGTAAGGCATTATGATCTACATGCTTAATCAGAGATATATCAGCCTGTTTTAAATGTGGTACTTGTCCTTTGTGGTCCATGGAATAAAATGCGTTCATGGCATATGCTAATGACCATCCTTGAAATTTGTGGAGTAAGACTTCAAGCTTACTCGAATAACTAAAAGGTCTTTACCCTATATAAATATTGTACATGATCTTTGCTATATAAGCCCGTTTTTTCCTTACGTTCTCGGCGTGAAAATGTCTCGTTCCAATTTATTCACATTTTGCATTTCCAAGGAATAAACAGTTTCGTACTAGTGATATGAATGAAGTTTGTATAGTGTATACTACCTGGAGCCCATGACAACAAGAACTACTTGGAATGTAAATGTATCAAAATTAGGTAACACCTTGTTTATTCTTCAATAACTACCTAGAGCTAATGACAACAACTTGAACTACTTGGAATGCAAACATATCTAATAGCCTCCCGTTCCACTATGGGGAATCAGGTGGCCGAAAATAAAAAAAATCGACTTTCTCTGATTCGTAATTCAAGTTGACCTACTAAATGCTAATGCTTTGGAGCATTAAACCCCAGCATATCAGCACTCTAAGCCATATGTTTATCAAGATATAGGCATTAGAGCCAGACACTTTTTAGTTCTTGAAAAATCAATGCATTATTCAACTGTCAATATCTTCGGCTACAGTAGCTCTTTTCCAACTCTTTAAAAAGTTTCTGAAAGCTTGTTTCATGGACTTGCGAAGAACGGGTTAGTTATGGGAAAATAGGTAGTGAAACATCCGAAAATGACCAGAAGAAAAAAAAATTTCGTCCTACTCGTAAAGGAGGAGTTCCGCTCTCGGCCGTTCAAGGTGCCTAAGCCACGGCCGGCCGATCACGCCTACGAGAGAAGACGCCTGCCCACCATCGTCCAGGAATGCCTGCTGGATCTGTCGGATGAAGACCGTCCGTTCACCGTTCGCCTCGTTAATTCGGCGAGAATTTGGCCGCATAGCTGGAATGGAGTCGCTGTGCCGGCTTTTCCGGCCCCAGCAACCGAAATAGCAGCGGTATGTACCGGTACGACACCTAGAACTAGGTCACACTTAACGAATTTACACAAAACTGATTACACAGAACAACGCGCACACGCCACAATTAGGAACTAATAAATCATATTATAAAAGTTAGAGTTTCCAGTGTTAGTTTTTGTTTACGGCGAAAAACCCTTGATTACCTAACAGTGTCAATCCCAGTAATGTGGAGGCATATAGACTGAGTATCATATTCCACATGTCACACAACGAATATACAAATTCATGCAATTGTTGGCATCCTTAGTTATTAATTAATAATTGAGGGAATAGTACATCTAGCACACCAAATTCACAGTTGATTTTGATTAATTGTCTTAACCCTCAAACTGCCGGGACGAATCTTGACAACTTAAAACAGCTCGTTCTCGGTCAATTTTCTACTAAAATGCAAGCGGTTTCGACTGTGATCAAGGGGAATAGTAGTTCCAGCATGTAGATGGGTAAAATGGCCAGGATGACCCTCCCTCTTTTAGAGGGGGGAGTTTTGAAGTGTGGCATAAGTCATTTTTTGAGCAAATGTTTAGTAATTTGAAACTTTTAACGTCATAACAGGTATTTTAGTATAAGTAAATAATGGTCAATGTGAATGGTTGACAACAATTGCCAAATAGACATAAATTGACCTCCGGATGACCTCCTAATAGGTTCCAGAAACCCGGAATATCCGGTATAAAAGGCTAGCATAGAATCACCGAACATATCGGTCTTCCGACACCTCAAACTTCTCAGAATCTCATAGGTAACTTAGAAAACGCCATAGTTTGTTGGTAGAGTAAAACTGGCCATTTGATAGCCACAGAACAGGTTCGGGAAACCCGGAATTTCCAGTAAAAAATGGCCAACATAAAACTATAAAACAAATTAGGCTTCTGACACCTCAAACTTCTCAGAATTATGAGATTTAGAAAATGCCTTAGTTTCTTGGTAGGGTAAAACTGGCCATGCGATGGCCACGGAACAGGTTCCGGAAACCCGAAATTTCCGGTAAAAAATGGCCCACATGAAACTACAAAACAAATTAGGCTTCCGACACCTCAAACTTATCAGAATCTCATATGTAAATAACAAAACGCCATAGTTTTTCAGTAGGGTAGAACTGGCCATGCGATGGCCACGGAACAGGTTCCGGAAACCCGAAATTTCCGGTACACAAGGCCGACATAAAACTACATAACAAATTAGGCTTCAGACACTTCAAATTTCTCAGAATCTTATGAATAATCTGGGAAACGCCTTAGTTTTTTGGTAGAGTAAAACTGGCCGTGCGATGGCCATGGAACAGGTTCCGGAAACCCGGAATTTCCGGTAAAAAATGGCCCTCATCAAATTACAAAACAAATTAGGCTTCCGACACCTCAAACTTCTCAGAATCTCATGAGTAATCTAGAAAACGCCGTAGTTTTTTGTTAGGGTAAAACTGGCCATGTGGTGGCCAGGCTCCGGAAAACCGGAATTTCCGGTAAAAAATGACCAAACTAAAAGTACAATTAGGTTTCCGATGCTTCAAACTTCTCAGAATCTCATGAGTAATTTAGAAAATTCCTTAGTTTCTTGATAGGGTAAAACTGGCCATGCGATGGCCACGGAACAAGTTCCGGAAACCCGGAATTTCCAATTCAAAAGGCAGCATAGAATCACGGAATATATTGGTCTTCCGACACCTCAATCCTCTCAGAATCTCATTAGTAATCCAGATAACACCATAGTTTTTTGGTAGGGTAAAACTGGGCATGTGATGGTGGCACGGAACAGGTTCTGGGAGCCCGGAATTCACGGTACAAAAGGACAACATAGAACAATAAAACAGGTCCAATCTTACCTTACACCTTACTTCTCCGGTACTAAAGACCAACGTAGAACTACAAAATAAATCACTCTTCAAACATTTTTATGTTTGGATGTACCTTTTTGACCAGCTATTAGATCTATCGCAGCATTCCCCGTATTCTTAATGTATAGGTGCATCTCCAATTACTCCAATACTATTGATAAGCAATGCAGTATCGGGTTCGATATAGTTCTTGTTTTTTTCTCTCAAGAGGATCATGATAGCCTACACAGAGCAATCTCATTGAATGTGCACCCCTTATCAAAAAGAATTCAATCCCTTTTGAGAATACAGAACAGTAATACTGTTATTCGACCAAGTATCGGAGCCCTAGCCACCTCTTTGTCTTGCTTCTACAATATCACCAGTAGAGCACCACACCTGGGATTTAGCTATATGTACAAAACCATTTCCACCTAAAACATTTGTCCTGCAATGAGAATTTTCTTCATCTGCAGGGAAAAGTAAAGCTAGTTATACTTCAGATACTGCTATTGGTAGCGTAATCCTTAACTAAAACAACTTATAGCGCTAGCTCGAAAAATGGATTTAGCTAGGGCTCGGTTTGGTAGATCTTACTTTGTAAGACATTACGTAACAGTGATCTATTCAACGTTAGAGGAAAAAGCCTACATAGAACTACAAAATAAATCAGTCTATCGACCGCTCAAATGGCCACGGAACAGGTTCCAGAAATCCAGGATTTCCAGTGAAAAAGGCCTACATAGAACATCTGTATAAATCAGTCTTCCGACACCTTGAGCTTCTGAGAATTTAACGCGTTATCCAGAAAACGCCAAATTGCTCTTTTACTGGGAATTTATAGCCACAGAACAAGATTCGGAGTCCCTAGAAAGCCCATTTCGATAGCCCGTGGCCTTTTGTACCGGATATTTCGGGCTCCCGAAACCTATCATGAAACTATAGCGTTTTCAAAATTACTCATGAGATTCTGAGAAGTTTAAAGTGTCGGAAGACCGCCTTATTTCGTGGTTCTTTGATGGCTTTTTGAACTGCTTGTTGCGGGCTTCTGGAATCTATTCCGTTGTCATCACTTGGCCAGTTTTACTCTACTAAGGAACTAAGACGTTTTCTGGATTTCTTAAGATATTCTGAGAAGTTTGAGGTGTCAGAAGACTTATTTGTATTGTAGTTTTATGTTGGCCTTTTGTACCGATGATTCCGGGTTTCCGAAACATTTTCCATGGTCATCCCATGGCCAGTTCTACCCTAACAAAAAAAATATGCTAAGAACTATGACATTTTCTTAGTTACTCATGAGATTTTGAGAAGCTTAAGGTATCGGAAGACTGATTTGTTTTGTAGTTCAACGTTGGCCTTTTGTACCGGGAATTTCGGGTCTCCGGAACCTATACCGTGGCCCTACTAAGCAACTAAGACGTTTTCTAGATTACTTATGAGAATCTGAGAAATTTGAGGTGCCTGATTTGTTTTGTATTGTTTTTTTTTACCGAAAATCCCGGGTTTCTGGAACCTGTTCCATGGCCATCAAATGGCCAGTTTTACCCTCACCTGTCATAACATTACCACTTACCACTTAAGTGGTGGAATTCAATGGGATTGTATAAACTCGTCTTATGACAGGTGAAAACATTCCACTAAAAAGCTCAAAATAATTTTCTTATCAGTTTTACCCTGCCAAGAAACTATGGCGTTTTCTAAGTTACTTGTGCGATTCAGAGAAGTTTGAGGTGTTGGAAGACCGATATATTCCGTGATTCTATGTTGGCCTTTTATACCGGATATTTCGGGTTTCCGAAACCTGTTCGGTGATCATCCGGAGGTCAATTTATATCTATTTGGCTATTGCTGTCGACCATTCACATTGACCATTAATTACTTATACTAAAACATCCGTTATGATGATGATTTCGAAATACTAAACATTTGCTCTAAAAATGACACTTCAAAACTCCCCCTCTAAAAGAGGGAGAGTCATCCTGAGCATCCTGAGGTTCCATCCTGAGGTTTTGAGAGGGTAGTAGTAGTTTTATGTTGGCCATTTTTAACCGGAAATTTCGGGTTTCCGGAACCTGTTCCGTGGTCATTACATGGCCAGTTCTACCCTACTGAAAAACTATGACGTTTTCTAAGTTACTTAAGAGATTCTGAGAAGTTTAAGGTGTCGGAATCTTAATTTGTTTTGTAGTTCTATGTTGGTCATTTTTTACCGGAAATTTCGGGTTTCCGGAATCTGTTCCGTGGCCATTACATGGCCAGTTTTACCCTACCAAGAAACTAAGGCATTTTCGAAATTACTCATGAGATTCTGAGAAGTTTGAGGTATTGGACGCCTAATTTGTTATGTAGTTTTATCTTGGCATTTTGTACCGGAAATTCCGGTTTTGCGGAACCTGTTCCGTGGCCATTACATGGCCAGTTCTACCCTACTGAAAAACTATGACGTTTTCTAAGTTACTTATGAGATTCTGAGAAGTTTGAGGTGTCGGAATCCTAATTTGTTTTGTAGTTTTATTTTGGCCATTTTTTACCGGAAATTTCGGGTTTTCGGAACCTGTTCCGTGGCCATTGCATGGCCAGTTCTACCCAAATGAAAAATTATGACGTTTTCTAAGTTACTTATGAGATTCTGAGAAGTTTGAGGTGTCGGAATCCTAATTTTTGTTGTTGTTTTATGTTGGCCATTTTTATACCGGAAATTCCGGGTTTCCGGAACCTGTTTCGTGGCCATCAAATGGCCAGTTTTATCCTACCAAGAAACTATGCCGTTTTCTAAGTTATCTATGGAATTCGGTGTCGAGGTGTCGGAAGACCGATATATTCGGTGATTCTATGCTGGCCTTTTATACCGGATATTCCGGGTTTCCGGAACCTATTCGAAGGTCATCCGGAGGTCAATTTATGTCTATTTGACCATTGTTGTCAACCATTCACATTTATCATTAATTACTTATACTAAAACACCTGTCACGACGTTAAAAATTTCAAAATACTAAACATTTGCTCAAAAAATGACTTATGCCACACTTCAAAACTCCCCCCTCTAAAAGAGGGAGGGTCATCCTGAGCATTTTACCCATCTACATGCTGGAACTACTATTCCCCTTGATCACAGTTGAAACCGCTTGCAATTTAGTTAAAATTGACCGAGAACGAGCTGTTTTAAGTTGTCATGATTCGTCCCGGCAGTTTGAGGGTTAAGCAGTAAAAAGCTTGCAATATCCAAAAAGGAGGATATAACCAGAAATTCACACCAATTTAATATTTATTTGAAACAGAAAGACACCTTCAAAATAAAAGGACACCACAGCGGATTGAATCCTTTTCATTCATCCGCTAAACAATGAATCACGGCAACCACCCAACCCGGCCAACGATAAATTAAATCCAAATTAAAAACAACGTATTAATTAAAGGTGCTTCCGTTTAAATCAAGGAGGACCTGAATTACGGTCGGTCAACCTCTCGGTTGCATTTGTCTCGGGAGCTTCCTTCCGGTCTTCTTGTCGGTTTCTTTTTGCTTTGTGCGAAAACCGTTTTCGAAGAAAACAATTCTTCTCTACCAGACAGACAAAAAACACGTGTAATGAATGACCTGACACCGACTAAGGCGGCGCCTCTCTTGCGCACCAGCCAGCGATAGAAGGTCTCGGTCCGCTGATTAGGATGTAATTTTTAATTTATATCACCTCCAGCTAGGAATGTACTTAACCAAATGACGCCGCTGAAGCATCCCTTCTTCGGCGAGACCGAGGGCGTCGGGAAAACTCATTATCCTCACTTGGTGCTTGTTAGACAGATAAGACAATCCAACGAGTATGCACGTGAACAGCAAAGTGGCTGCCGATAGGCATAATTTCCACCGAAGAAGACCTTCCTTTCTTGCTCGGTGGATGAAAGAGTTCGCCATGTATCCATCGCCTTACACAACGAAAACGTGAATCGCGAAGAAGCCTTTGTTGCTGTTCCTTTGGCGGGAAATATTAAATTAAAATCTAGCGAGTAATCATACTTTGGACCAACAGCCGCAGGCTGTTAGCATAAACGATATTCAAGGAGCAGCTTTAAATTCCAAGCGGAGAAAAATTTTCATCATCTTGGTCATTCGCCGCATCACTTTAAGACGAAAGGAACTTGTGGCAGCAATCAGCAAACCTGCCATCTCCCGAGACACCGGGCGAAAATTCACTTTATCAAAACGTCTCGAAATTCCCAACCACAAAATTTATTTAATTTCACACAATCACAGCATGATGATACAAATTTCGGTCCCTGGGAAAGGCAACCATGTAAGAAAAGGAAGCTGTATACAGAACATGTCTGTGTCCGTTCGTCCGTCATGGCAGAAAGAAAGTGGAGTCAAGAGTTTTGGACAATCCACTTGGGATATTTATTATCCGATTTCGCACTTCAGGATTACGATTGCCGGACTGGCAATGGCTGGACCGGCCAAGACAACGCTGCCAGGAGAATTGCGTTCTGACACTTGATGATGGCTCTTTTCACTTTCTTGGCAGGAGTGCTGTTCGCCAGCCGAGAGCTTGAAAGAACGTTGATTGGAAAGTGCTATCGTCATTGAATGGGTAATTGTCTTACGGGGCTAGTTTGCCGTTATCGAAAAAATGTCAACTCATCTCCAGTTTTAAAGGATGAGTACTGGTGGATTTAAGAAGGAAGATAAAGGTTTGATGTTGAACAAAGTTCCGAAATAAATCAGCTACAGATCCCAACTAAAACGACATATGAACGTGGATTTCTTAACGCTCTAAGAGCAAATTGCTCAAAGACATTTGATTAAATAATAAATAAATTCAAGTGCAGAACTGAAGGCAATTTAAAATTCGCGTAAATAAAGAAATAATTATGAATAAAAAAATTACAATTGTTGCCAACAAACAATGCTGTATGCAAAACATAAAAAATATGAAAAATGCATATAAATTTGATCTTTTTCGCAATTAAAATAATATATTTGTTGGCGCGTTTACGATGGGTCGCTTTTTGCACGAATACACCCAAAAAATAAATCTTACAATTGAACCGTCTGTTTAAGAAACTGCATATGAGACATTTTTGGCCAGAACAAGATTTTTATATATTCTGAATCATCATCCGAAAATACGTATTCTGGCCAAAAAATATCGAGGAAATCGAAAGATTCAGTGCCAATTAGTTCGAAAATAGTTTTATATAAAAAAAATAAAATGGAAATTGTATAAAATGGATATATGCAGTTTGTCAAACAAATGGTTCAATCATTGTATAAAACATATACAATTCTGCAAGGCTTTACCTTCTGGGACTCACAAGGTCCTGGATCGCTCATGTGACCCTCCCGTGTTGTGAACGACAAGCGATCTGTTTTCGAAGGTGTTGTACTTGTTACAATACAAGAAATGTAAGTTTTTATTCAGATACTGTACTAAACTAATACAAAATAGAAATATATCAATAGGCTTGTTCGCGAAAAAACCTGGACACCCCAAAACACGTATAACTTTTAATACTCCTCATCAACGAGTGAAATATTTCGTAGGGTGATGAACAAAATCCAATCAAAATCTAATCTAAATCGAATTAAAATCCTATCCAAATCCAAACCAAATTCATTCCAAATCCAATCCAAATTCATTACAAGTCCAATTTAACACAATCCAAATCCAATCCAAATTTAACCCAAATCCAATTCAAATCAAATCCAAATCCAATCCAAACCCAATCCAAATCCAATCCAAACCCAATCCAAATCCAATCCAAATCCAATCTAAATCCAATCCAAATCCAATCCAAATCCAATCCAATCCAAATCCAATCCAAATCCAATCCAATCCAAATCCAATCCAAATCCAATCCAAATCCAATCCAAATCCAATCCAAATCCAATCCAAATCCAATCCAAAATCCAATCCAATCCAAATCCAATCCAAATGCATTTCAAAACCAATCCAAATCCAATCCAAATCCAATCCGAATCCAATCGGAATCCTATCCAAATCCAATCCAAATCCAACCCTCATCCAAATCCATTTTAAATTCAATCAAACTCAAGCCAATCCAAATCCAATCCAAATCCAATCTAAATACATTCCAAATCAAATACGAATCCAATCCAAATCCGATCCAAATCAAATCCGAGTCCAGTTCAAATCAAAATCCAAACCAAATCCAATCCTAATCCAATCCAAATCCAATCCACAATCAATCCAAATACAATCTACATCCAAACCAAATTCAATCCAATTACAATCCAAATCCAATCCAATCAAAATTAAATTCAAACTTTATTCAAATGCAAATCCTATCACGATCCCAAACCAAAACCAATTCCAAATCCAATCCAATTCAAAGCTAATTCCAATCCAAATCCAACCAACCCCAAATCCAATGCCTAACCCGATCCCAATCTCAATGCAAATCCAATCCCAATCCAAGTCCATTCCAAAGTCAATCTAAATCCATCACAAATCCATTAAACCCAATCCAAATCCAATCCAAATCAAACCCAAATCCAATCCAAATCCAATCCAAATTCCATCCAAATTCAATCCAAATCCAATCCAAATTCAATTCAAATCCAATCCATATCCAATCAACATCAAATCCAAATCTAATCCAATCCAAATGCATTTCAAAACCAATCCAATTCAAATCCAATCCTATCCAAATCCAATCCAAATCGAATCCAAATCCAATCCAAATCCAATCCAAATCCAATCAAAATTAAATTCAAACTTTATTCAAATGCAAATCCTATCACGATCCCAAACCAAAACCAATTCCAAATCCAATCCAATTCAAAGCAAATTCCAATCCAAATCCAACCCACCCCAAATCCAATGCCTAACCCGATCCCAATCTCAATGCAAATCCAATCCCAATCCAAGTCCATTCCAAAGTCAATCTAAATCCATCACAAATCCATTCAACCCAATCCAAATCCAATCCAAATCAAACCCAAATCCAATCCAAATCCAATCCAAATCCAATCCAAATTCCATCCAAATTCAATCCAAATCCAATCCAAATTCAATTCAAATCCAATCCATATCCAATCAACATCAAATCCAAATCTAATCCAATCCAAATGCATTTCAAAACCAATCCAATCCAAATCCAATCCTAATCCAATCTAAATCCAATCCAAATCAAAATCCAAATCTATTGAAAATCCAATCCAAATGCAATCCAAATTCAATCCAAAACCAATGCAATCCAATTCAAAATCCAATCCAATTCAAATCAAGTTCAAATCCAAATCCAACCCACCCCAAATCCAATGCCTATCCCGATCCCAATCTCAATGCAAATCCAATCCCAAACCAAATTTATTCCAAATCCACCACAAGTCCAATTAAACACAATCCAAATCCAAAACAAATCTAAACAAAATCCAATCAAAATCTAATCTAAATCGAATTAAAATCCTATCCAAATCCAAACCAAATTCATTCCAAATCCAATCCAGATTCATTACAAGTCCAATTTAACACAATCCAAATCCAATCCAAATTTAACCCAAATCCAATTCAAATCCAATCCAAACCCAATCCAAATCCAATCCAAATCCAATCCAAATCCAATCCAATCCAAATCCAATCCAATCCAAATCCAATCCAAATCCAATCCAAATTCAATCCAAATCTAATCCAAATCCAATCCAAATCCAATCCAAAATCCAATCCAATCCAAATCCAATCCAAATCCAATCCGAATCCTATCCAAATCCAATCCAAATCCAACCCTCATCCAAATCCATTTTAAATTCAATCAAACTCAAGCCAATCCAAATCCAATCCAAATCCAATCTAAATACATTCCAAATCAAATACGAATCCAATCCAAATCCGATCCAAATTAAATCCGAGTCCAGTTCAAATCAAAATCCAAACCAAATCCAATCCTAATCCAAATCCAATCCACAATCAATCCAAATACAATCTACATCCAATCCAAATTCAATCCAATTACAATCCAAATCCAATCCAATCAAAATTAAATTCAAACTTTATTCAAATGCAAATCCTATCACGATCCCAAACCAAAACCAATTCCAAATCCAATCCAATTCAAAGCTAATTCCAATCCAAATCCAACCCACCCCAAATCCAATGCCTAACCCGATCCCAATCTCAATGCAAATCCAATCCCAATCCAAGTACATTCTAAAGTCAATCTAAATCCATCCCAAATCCATTCAACCCAATCCAAATCCAATCCAAATCAAACCCAAATCCAATCCAAATCCAATCCAAATCCAATCCACATCCAATCCAAATTCCATCCAAATTCAATCCAAATCCAATCCAAATTCAATTCAAATCCAATCCATATCCAATAAACATCAAATCCAAATCTAATCCAATCCAAATGCATTTCAAAACCAATCCAATCCAAATCCAATCCGAATCCTATCCAAATCCAATCCAAATCGAATCCAAACCCAATCCAAATCCAATCCAAATCCAACCCTCATCCAAATCCATTTTAAATTCAATCAAATTCAAGCCAATGCAAATCCAATCCAAATCCAAATCCAATCTAAATCCAATCCAAATCAAATACGAATCCAATCCAAATCCGATCCAAATCAAATCCGAATCCAGTTCAAATCCAAATCCAAACCAAATCCAATCCTAATCCAATCCAAATCTAATCCACAATCAATCCAATTACAATCCAAATCCAATCCAAATCCAATCAAAATGAAATTCAAACTTTATTCAAATGCAAGTCCTATCACGATCCCAAACCAAAACCAATTCCAAATCCAATCCAATTCAAAGCAAGTTCCAATCCAAATCCAACCCACCCCAAATCCAATGCCTATCCCGATCCCAATCTCAATGCAAATCCAATCCCAATCCAAGTCCATTCCAAATCCAATCTAAATCCATCACAAATCAATTCAAACCAATCCAAATCCAATCCAAATCAAACCCAAATCCAATCCAAATCCAATCCAAATCCTATCCAAATCCAATCCAAATCCAATCCAAATCTAATCCAAATCCAATCCAAATCCAAACCCAATCCATGACCAATCCAAATCAAATCCAAATCCAATCCAAATCCAATCCAAATCCAATCCAAATCCAATCCAAATCCAATCAAACCAAATCCAATCCAAACCAATCCAAACCAATCCAAACCAATCCAAACCAACCAATCCAAACCAATCCAAACCAATCCAAACCAACCAAACCAATCCACAGCCAACCTAAACCAATCCAAACCAATCCAAACCAACCAAACCAATCCAAACCAATCCAAACCAACCAAACCAACCAAACCAATCCAAACCAATCCAAACCAACCAAACCAATCCAAACCAACCAAACCAATCCAAACCAACCAAACCAATCCAAACCAATCCAACCAATCCAAACCAATCCAAACCAATCCAAACCAATCCAAACCAACCAAACCAATCCAAACCAATCCAAACCAATCCAAACCAACCAAACCAATCCAAACCAATCCAAACCAATCCAAATCCAATCCAAACCAATCCAAACCAACCAAACCAATCCAAACCAACCAAACCAATCCAAACCCAATCCAACCAATCCAACCAATCCAAACCAACCAAACCAATCCAAACAAATCCAAACCAATCCAAACCAATCCAAATCCAAATCCCAAACCAACCAAATCAAACCAAACCAATCCAACCAATCCAAACCAATCCAACCAATCCAAACCAATCCAAACCAATCCAAACCAATCCAAACCAATCCAACACAACCAATCCAAACCAAATCCAATCCAACCAAATCCAACCAACCCCAACCAATGCCCAACCCGATCCCAATCTCAATGCAACCAATCCCAATCCAAGTCCATTCCAAAGTCAATCTAAACCATCACAAACCATTAAACCCAATCCAAATCCAATCCAAATCAAACCCAAATCCAATCCAAATCCAATCCAAATTCAATCCAAATTCAATCCAAATCCAATCCAAATTCAATTCAAATCCAATCCATATCCAATCAACATCAAATCCAAATCTAATCCAATCCAAATGCATTTCAAAACCAATCCAATCCAAATCCAATCCGAATCCTATCCAAATCCAATCCAAATCGAATCCAAATCCAATCCAAATCCAATCCAAATTCAATCCAAATCCAATCCAAATCCAACCCTGATCCAAATCCATTTTAAATTCAATCAAATTCAAGCCAATCCAAATCCAATCCAAATCCAAATCCAATCTAAATCCATTCCAAATCAAATACGAATCCAATCCAAATCCGATCCAAATCAAATCCGAATCCAGTTCAAATCCAAATCCAAACCAAATCCAATCCTAATCCAATCCAAATCTAATCCACAATCAATCCAATTACAATCCAAATCCAATCCAAATCCAATCAAAATTAAATTCAAACTTTATTCAAATGCAAATCCTATCACGATCCCAAACCAAAACCAATTCCAAATCCAATCCAATTCAAAGCAAATTCCAATCCAAATCCAACCCACCCCAAATCCAATGCCTAACCCAATCCCAATCTCAATGCAAATCCAATCCCAATCCAAGTCCATTCCAAAGTCAATCTAAATCCATCACAAATCCATTCAACCCAATCCAAATCCAATCCAAATCAAACCCAAATCCAATCCAAATCCTATCCACATCCAATCCAAATTCCATCCAAATTCAATCCAAATCCAATCCAAATTCAATTCAAATCCAATCCATATCCAATCAACATCAAATCCAAATCTAATCCAATCCAAATGCATTTCAAAACCAATCCAATCCAAATCCAATCCTAATCCAATCTAAATCCAATCCAAATCAAAATCCAAATCAATTGAAAATCCAATCCAAATGCAATCCAAATTCAATCCAAAACCAATGCAATCCAATTCAAAATCCAATCCAATTCAAATCAAGTTCCAATCCAAATCCAACCCACCCCAAATCCAATGCCTATCCCGATCCCAATCTCAATGCAAATCCAATCCCAAACCAAATTTATTCCAAATCCACCACAAGTCCAATTAAACACAATCCAAATCCAAAACAAATCTAAACAAAATCCAATCAAAATCTAATCTAAATCGAATTAAAATCCTATACAAATCCAAACCAAATTCATTCCAAATTAAATCCAGATTCATTACAAGTCCAATTTAACACAATCCAAATCCAATCCAAATTTAACCCAAATCCAATTCAAATCCAATCCAAACCCAATCCAAATCCAATCCAAATCCAATCTAAATCCAATCCAAATCCAATCCAAATCCAATCCAAATTCAATCCAAATCCAATCCAAATCCAATCCAAAATCCAATTCAATCCAAATCCAATCCAAATCCAATCCAAATGCATTTCAAAACCAATCCAAATCCAATCCAAATCCAATCCGAATCCTATCCAAATCCAATCCAAATCCAACCCTCATCCAAATCCATTCTAAATTCAATCAAACTCAAGCCAATCCAAATCCAATCCAAACCAATCTAAATACATTCCAAATCAAACACGAATCCAATCCAAATCCAACCCAAATCCAATCCAAATCAAATCCAAATCAAAATCCATACCAAATCCAATCCTAATCCAAAACCAATCAAAAATCAATCCAAATACAATCTACATCCAATCCAAATTCAATCCAATTACAATCCAAACCAATCCAATCAAAATTAAATTCAAACTTTATTCAAAATGCAAATCCCATCACGATCCCAAACCAAACCAATTCCAAATCCAATCCAATTCAAAGCCAATTCCAATCCAACCAACCCACCCCAAATCCAATGCCCAACCCGATCCCAATCCCAATGCAAATCCAATCCCAATCCAAGTACATTCTAAAGTCAATCCTAAACCATCCCAAACCATCCAACCCAATCCAAATCCAATCCAAATCAAACCCAAACCAATCCAAACCAATCCAAACCAATCCACATCCAATCCAAATTCCATCCAAACCAATCCAACCAATCCAACCAAACCCAATCCATGACCAATCCAAATCAAACCAAACCAATCCAAACCAATCCAAACCAAACCAAACCAATCCAAACCAATCCAAACCAATCCAAACCAATCCAAACCAATCCAAACCAATCCAAACCAATCCAAACCAACCAAACCAATCCAAACCAATCCAAACCAACCAAACCAATCCAAACCAACCAACCAAACCAACCAAACCAACCAAACCAATCCAAACCAATCCAAACCAATCCAAACCAATCCAAACCAATCCAAACCAATCCAAACCAACCAAACCAATCCAAACCAACCAAACCAATCCAAACCAAACCAATCCAAACCAATCCAAACCAATCCAAACCAACCAAACCAACCAAACCAATCCAAACCAACCAAACCAATCCAAACCAATCCAAACCAATCCAAACCAACCAAACCAACCAAACCAATCCAAACCAATCCAAACCAATCCAAACCAATCCAAACCAATCCAAACCAACCAAACCAATCCAAACCAATCCAAACCAACCAAACCAATCCAAACCAACCAAACCAATCCAAATCAAATCCCAACCAATCCAAATCCAACCAAACCAATCCAAACCAATCCAAACCAACGCAAACCAATCCAAACCAAACCAAATCCAATCCAAACCAATCCAAACCAATCCAAACCAACCCAAACCAATCCAAACCAAACCAAACCAATCCAAACCAATCCAAACCAATCCAAACCAATCCAAACCAATCCAAACCAATCCAAACCAACCAAACCAATCCAAACCAACCAAACCAATCCAAACCAAAACCAAACCAATCCAAACCAATCCAAACCAAACCCAAACCAATCCAAACCAAACCAAACCAATCCAAACCAATCCAAACCAATCCAAACCAATCCAAACCAATCCAAACCAACCAAACCAATCCAAACCAATCCAAACCAATCCAAACCAATCCAAACCAATCCAAACCAATCCAAACCAACCAAACCAATCCAAACCAATCCAACCAATCCAAACCAATCCAAACCAATCCAAACCAATCCAAACACAAACCAATCCAAACCAAACCAACCAAACCAATCCAAACCAATCCAAACCAATCCAAATCCAATCCAAACCAATCCAAACCAACCAATCCAAACCAAACCAATCCAAACCAATCCAAACCAATCCAAACCAACCAAACCAATCCAAACCAACCAAACCAATCCAAACCAATCCAAACCAATCCAAACCAATCCAAACCAACCAACCAACCAATCCCAAACCAATCCAAACCAACCCAAACCAATCCAAACCAATCCAAACCAATCCAAACCAACCAAACCAATCCAAACCAATCCAAACCAATCCAAACCAATCCAAACCAATCCAAACCAATCCAAACCAATCCAAACCAATCCAATCCAAACCAATCCAAACCAATCCAAACCAATCCAAACCAATCCAAACCAACCAACCAAACCAATCCAAACCAACCAAACCAATCCAAACCAATCCAAACCAATCCAAACCAATCCAAACCAATCCAAACCAATCCAAACCAATCCAAACCAATCCAAACCAACGCAAACCAATCCCAACCAACCAAACCAACCCAAATCCAATCCAAACCAATCCAAACCAACCAAACCAATCCAAACCAATCCAAACCAATCCAAACCAACCAACCAAACCAACCAATCCAAACCAATCCAAACCAATCCAAACCAATCCAAATCCAACCAAACCAACCAATCCAACCAATCCAAACCAATCCAAACCAATCCAAACCAATGCAAACCAATCCAAACCAATCCAAACCAATCCAAACCAATCCAAACCAATCCAAACCAACCCAAACCAATCCAAATCAAATCCAAACCAATCCAAACCAATCCAAACCAATCCAAACCAATCCAAACCAATCCAAACCAATCCAAACCAATCCAAACCAATCCAAACCAATCCAAACCAACCAAACCAATCCAAACCAATCCAAACCAATCCAAACCAATCCAAACCAATCCAAACCAACCAAACCAATCCAAACCAACCAAACCAATCCAAACCAATCCAAACCAACCAAACCAATCCAAACCAATCCAAACCAATCCAAACCAACCAAACCAATCCAAACCAATCCAAACCAATCCAAACCAACCAAACCAATCCAAACCAATCCAAACCAATCCAAACCAACCAAACCAACCAAACCAATCCAAACCAATCCAAACCAACCAACCAAACCAACCAACCAACCAAACCAATCCAAACCAATCCAAACCAATCCAAACCAACCAAACCAAACCAACCAACCAAACCAACCAAACCAACCAAACCAATCCAAACCAACCAAACCAATCCAAACCAATCCAAACCAACCAAACCAATCCAAACCAATCCAAACCAACCAAACCAACCAAACCAATCCAAACCAACCAAACCAATCCAAACCAATCCAAACCAATCCAAACCAATCCAAACCAATCCAAACCAATCCAAACCAATCCAAACCAATCCAAACCAACCAAACCAATCCAAACCAACCAAACCAATCCAAACCAACCAAACCAATCCAAACCAATCCAAACCAACCAAACCAACCAAATCCAATCCAAACCAACCAAACCAATCCAACCAATCCCAAACCAACCAAACCAAATCCAATCCAAACCAAACCAAACCAATCCAAACCAATCCAAACCAATCCAAACCAACCAAACCAATCCAAACCAACCAAACCAATCCAAACCAATCCAAACCAACCAAACCAATCCAAACCAATCCAAACCAACCAAACCAATCCAAACCAATCCAAACCAATCCAAACCAATCCAAACCAATCCAAACCAACCAAACCAATCCAAACCAATCCAAACCAACCAAACCAATCCAAACCAACCAAACCAACCAAACCAATCCAAACCAACCAAACCAATCCAAACCAATCCAAACCAACCAAACCAATCCAAATCAAACCCAAACCAATCCAAATCAAACCAAACCAATCCAACCAACCAAACCAATCCAAACCAACGCAAACCAATCCAAATCAAAATCCAAACCAATCCAAACCAATCCAAACCAACCAAACCAACCAAACCAACCCAAACCAATCCAAACCAATCCAAATCAAACCAAACCAATCCAAACCAATCCAAACCAATCCAAACCAACCAAACCAATCCAAACCAACCAAACCAATCCAAACCAATCCAAACCAATCCAAACCAATCCAAACCAACCAAACCAATCCAAACCAATCCAAACCAATCCAAACCAATCCAAACCAATCCAAACCAACCAAACCAACCAAACAAAACCAAATCCAATCCAAACCAATCCAAACCAAACCCAAACCAATCCAAACCAAACCAAACCAATCCAAACCAATCCAAACCCAACCAAACCAATCCAAACCAATCCAAACCAATCCAAACCAATCCAAACCAATCCAAACTAACCAAACCAATCCAAACCAATCCAAACCAATCCAAACCAACCAAACCAACCAAACCAATCCAATCCAAACCAACCAAACCAATCCAAACCAATCCAAACCAACCAAACACAACCAATCCAACCAAACCAATCCAAACCAACCAAACCAACCAAACCAATCCAAACCAATCCAAACCAACCAAACCAACCAAACCAACCAAACCAATCCAAACCAATCCAAACCAATCCAAACCAATCCAAACCAATCCAAACCAATCCAAACCAATCCAAACCAATCCAAACCAATCCAAACCAATCCAAACCAATCCAAACCAACCAAACCAATCCAAACCAATCCAAACCAACCAAACCAACCAAACCAATCCAAACCAACCAAACCAACCAAACCAATCCAAACCAATCCAAACCAACCAAACCAATCCAAACCAACCAAACCAATCCAAACCAATCCAAACCAACCAAACCAATCCAAACCAATCCAAACCAATCCAAACCAATCCAAACCAATCCAAACCAATCCAAACCAATCCAAACCAACGCAAACCAATCCAAACCAACCAAACCAACCCAAATCTAATCCAAACCAACCAAACCAATCCAAACCAATCCAAACCAATCCAAACCAATCCAAACCAATCCAAACCAATCCAAATCAAACCAAACCAACCAAACCAATCCAAACCAATCCAAATCAAACCCAAACCAATCCAAATCAAACCAAACCAATCCAAACCGATCCAAACCAATGCAAACCAATCCAAATCAAACCAAACCAATCCAAACCAATCCAAACCAACCAAACCAACCCAAACCAATCCAAACCAATCCAAATCCAATCCAAACCAATCCAAACCAATCCAAACCAACCAAACCAATCCAAACCAATCCAAACCAATCCAAACCAATCCAAACCAATCCAAACCAATCCAAACCAATCCAAACCAATCCAAACCAATCCAAACCAATCCAAACCAATCCAAACCAACCAAACCAACCAAACCAATCCAAACCAATCCAAACCAACCAAACCAATCCAAACCAATCCAAACCAATCCAAACAAAACCAAACCAATCCAAACCAATCCAAACCAATCCAAACCAATCCAAATCAAATCCCAACCAATCCAAACCAATCCAAACCAATCCAAACCAATCCAAACCAATCCAAACCAACCAAACCAACCAAACCAATCCAAACCAATCCAAACCAATCCAAACCAATCCAAACCAATCCAAACCAACCAAACCAATCCAAACCAACCAAACCAATCCAAACCAATCCAAACCAATCCAAACCAATCCAAACCAATCCAAACCAATCCAAACCAATCCAAACCAATCCAAACCAATCCAAACCAATCCAAACCAATCCAACCAATCCAAACCAATCCAAACCAATCCAAACCAATCCAAACCAATCCAAACCAATCCAATCCAAACCAATCCAAACCAATCCAAACCAACCAAACCAATCCAAACCAATCCAAACACAAACCAATCCAAACACAAACCAATCCAAACCAAACCAATCCAAACCAACCAAACCAATCCAAACCAATCCAAACCAATCCAAACCAATCCAAACCAATCCAAACCAATCCCAATCCAATCCAAATCCAATCCAAATCCAATCCAAATCCAATCCAAATCCAATCCAAATCCAATCCAAATCCAATCCAAATCCAATCCAAATCCAATCCAAATCCAACCCAAATCTAATCCAAATCCAATCCAATCCAAATCCAAAACCAATCCAAATCCAATCCAAATCCAATCATAATCAAACCCAAATCCAATTCAAATAGCATAGCATAGCATAGCTTATCTGACCGCACACTATCCTGGGTTGGCTGTCGATAGGGACGTTAGATGCACCAGAAAAACAGCCTGGGGCTTGTCATATTTTTCATTCAGCGATCTCTTTGTTCAACACCTGGCCAGGTCCTTACGATCAGTGGGGTTTTGGATGGGAGGAGTTGATTAGATACCTACTTAAGAAGATGTGGAGAACTCGCGCGACCTTCATAGGTATCTGGAGTTGGAGTTTGGATCCAATCAAAATCATATCCAAATTCAAATCCAATCCATGTCAAATCCAAAACAAATTCAATTCTTATCTAAATTAGCTGATCTTTCCCGTCATATTATTTATTTAAGGTAAACTTTCACAAGAACCCATATTTTTAATACCTCTTACTATTAAAAAAAAAATAAAACATAAATTTAAAAAGTGTCGTTTTTTAAGTTTGGCCTAACATTCGTCTGATGTTGGTTCAATATCAGTCCAGTTCATCAAGGCCGGTTCATACAAGCAGATTTTTTTTATATTTTGTTTGCAATTTTGAAAAATGTTAGAGAATTTAAAAAATATGGCTTGTTCGGTATAGTTTACCTTGAACAAACAAATCTGGTGCTTTGAATCATAGAGGCGTGATCAATGCAGTTGATCGATTTCTCTCCATCGAAGTGTTCTTTTTATCATTGTAGCTAATTGCGGTAACTAGTTTACCGAAGATTTAATAGTTTAGTGTGATAGAGGATGATGGCATCTTGCACCAGAAGCAACAATCACGGTAGCTTTTGGAATAGTTGTGTTATTAACGAAATATAAAATCGATGAAGAGAAATCAATCAGTTAGGTTCTTATGATCCAAATCGCGAGAAATCAAAGAATTGTCTGAAACAATAATGGGTGACAACATTTCAGACAGGAAACGTCAATCCATCTAATTTTTATAAGACATTTAATCAATCCCACTTGAACTGTAACTTTACAGATACGTATTTTGATCTTAACAGTAAGGCCGTCCTCATTGTCTCGTTCATAATTCGACTCAACAATTACCTTTTCGGAGAAAAATTGTTTACCCTCTCAGATAAATGACTGTTTACCCTATCAGGGATCTCGTGAAATAATTGTTTCTATATCAGTTGGTTTTTATAAACATTTTATAAATTTATTCCTTTCAATTCCCAAATGTTTGCATTCATTGCTGTACATTTTCGTACCTACAGAATGAGTTTGTATTTTAGAATTAGATTTTTCTACCAAGGAGAAAAACAGTTATTTGGCAATACCTCCGGAATACAATCACCTATTTTTAGGAAACAATGGGATCGGATGCCCTGTCAAATGTGACTTGTTGCGAGCAAATCGGTTAAGGGAAAGTGCCTTAAAATGAGTGAGTTTATTTGCGCTAAAACATACGTTATGTATGAGAAAGGCAAAATATAACTTTATTCAAATCACTTCTGCTTCAATTTTGTTTTATTATATGATGCAGAGTCGGGTCGTGTCATAAAACGTGTATTGTACTTTGAAAAGTACTATTGTTCTTACACCCAACCGGCGGTTGTTAGATTTTCTAACAATTATGTATAAGAATCTACCAAAACCTGTGTAAGAACTGGGCATATGCGAAATTGTTAGATTCTTATACAAAAAATGTAAGCTCTCAAACAAATATTGTTAGAAAAGCTTACAATATTGTTAGATTCTTATACAATACTTGTTCTTATACAGGTTTTGGTAGATTCTTATACAGAATTGTTAGAAAATCTAACATCCGCCGGTTGGGTGTAGGAAAAATATTTTTTCAGTGTCAGATTGTGAAAACTATTTCTTTGAGCGTCTAAAAATTTTTCAAGGATAAGTGACACTCATTATTTAGGCACTTTTCAATTTACACGCAAGTCTTTGTATTCGACGGGGAATCCTGACCTGTTGTTTCCTATTGAAAGTTGACCAGACCAGTTGACTATGGGCTCTAAACTTACGGACAAAATACTATTTTTAAGTAAAGTCCAACCATGTACTGCTTACAGTTTTAAATTGAATTGCTTCTAGAATATTTGAGAAGAGTTTTAAAAATTTATCCATATGCATTTTTCAATATCTTGTTTCAGTTTCTTCTTCCAGCAATATACTTCACACGACTAAATCTTAGAACTGCATTCGATTTCTGTCATTTCTCGCTGAGCTACCGATTGCCAATGTATATGGCCTTTTATTAAGTTTATCTAATACCCATCTAATTCCTACACTTCCATGAACATCATCTCGAAAGTACTGCCCTCTTGAATCATATCAACATGTCTATGCTTTAACGTCATTTATACATAAAAATCTTACTGACTGAAAAACAGTCTCTTCCCAAACATGTAAGCAACCCTAAACAATGGGAATGATTTATGATGTTAATATTTACCGACATTCATTCAACCACTTTAGCAGTATTTACTCAGATTTCCGCCAGTCAGTAACCGGAAAAACAACATCACTCTCCCGCTCGTCTTTTTCCTCACGGCTCGGAGAGCTTCACCTTGTGTCTGGAGTGATAATAATCCCACTAATTACGTATTAATGAATTGCTTTTATACTTTTGTAAGCGGGCGCTGGTAATAAGTCCTACGGTGGCTTTCAACACTGCAAAAGGCTGCCTTCCAAACGGGGCTTTTGACGCGATGGTGGATGTTTTTGTTGCTGATTGTAGTCTCGCTGCGTGGAAATTAAAATAAATATCCTATCGTTCCACTAGCAGCGCAGGACCAAACATGGCAAACAGGAGAGCATCAACTCGCCAACAAAAACTCGTTAATCTCCTCAAATTATGCAACAATGTAGCGCTAATTACCGAACAGAAGAGCCACCTAGTTGTGAAGCGTGGTGAAAACTGGGATCTTAATTTTTTTTAGACTCGGTAACAATTAAAATTTGGAAAGAAAGCTAGTGGAGCAGCAAACCGAAGAGAAACGCCACAAATTTCGGGACGAACGAAAGATTAAACTAAGGGTTTAACCTTCACCTCCGAGTGCCTGTTCTGGCCGTGCAGTTTACGGGTGTCTGCACATAGAAGATGAGAAATCGCTATATTGCCAAAATTTGCTATTAAACGTGGCACGTACGATGCCTGTTTTCGCTAGTAACTGTAATAGGTAATCCAGCGTGGTTGGAGAAGCGAAATGATTATGTGAGGTAGTGATGTGTTAAAGAAAGATAAAACTCAATTTCGCTCTCGAAACTAAATGTAGCTCCTAAGGGAAGCCGGATTTGTGGGCCCTCTATACCTAGAAGAACAATCAAATGCGAGGAGGGCACGTTGTGTCATAAACCGAGCTCTCTGGTTTCGTTTTCTAAACTCTTTGGTGTATGGTTTTGAGAACAGTATCCAGCTGATGGTGAAAGACGAAGTGCACTAATTATAGGGTGTATGTATTTCGGACCTGTTCCATAATAGAGGTCATTACAGTTACAGAATACAATTGCTTTTTTTTTCATAAGCCAAATTCTACTTAAAACCTGAAATCACTGTGCTCAGTTTTTGCTTCTAGTTTGACCACACTAAAATTGATCGGGGAAATAAACCTAACTCATATCCACGAAATGAGAATAACCGATATCAGACATTTTCAGTACATGTAGGTACAGAACTAATTCACCATTTTACCACTTACGTATAAAAAACAGGTTGTGTCATTCTGTTTCAATCATTTCAGAACAACCCTACATTACGGCCCTCGTTCCTTAAATTTTACACATTTGGCGGGCAGCCTAAGATTTATACGATGCTCCTTCCGTTTAGCTTCAGATTTATCGGGTCTCACCTTTCGGCACAAGCGGCGCCTCTGCACTTAGAATAGGGGCTGTTCTAAGCCAGATTATATTATTCGCCTCATTCTACCAAATCGGCTCCTCAAAACGCCGCCACAACACACCATAGATAGAGACTGGATCGTCGGAAATCAGAGGAAAGTCGAATATTGTTGAACTATGAGCAGAACAGGTTACGTGTGTCGGAGGATGGCCTCCTCTCGAAAGTGAACAAGCGTATGAATTATATGAAATAGTAAAAAGATTAAATTTAGCATTAAATTTAATTGAGACTGAATTTAATATAATTTCGTGCCACCGCGCCTCTGCAGAAGGGTTTCGTCGTCATCGTCGGTAGACTCTTCTCATGTGCTCGTTCAACGTAAAAAGGATACTTTCGGCGGAAGTAAACGTTTATCCCGCTCCACTCTGCGTCATATCCAGTTGTTTTGGCAAAGAGCACCTTTTGCAGAATCCGGTTCGGAAAAAGTGCTACTGTATGTTGTTCGGCAGCTTAAACACTATGGTAACGGTGTGATGCGGTGATGCTAGTAACAGCATGTGGTTTCGGCGATGACGTTTCACCGGAGTCTGGTTTTCCGCTTCCTGCCTTTTCGGGGTAGAAGGAAGACCTCAAAAATCTCGATTTTCTCGAAAAAGGGATAAACAACGAGAACAAGAGCCTGCCTTTCCTGTATCGAGCGGTCGGTTCTGGGCGCTGTACTTTTGATACATGCAAGAATAATAGAAACTCGGCTCGGGTACGTGCATCCATAAGTACATTTGCATGTTGGCATTCAGAGATTACGCTTCCAGTGTTACGCTTGACTCCGACGGGTGGAGAGGGGTGAATAAAATTTTAATTTATTTATGTATTGAAAGGCAAAATGTTTGAGCTTAATTATAACGATGGTCACCGTAAGTGGTTCGGGGATTGGGATTGAGACTGAGATTGAGATTACTCTTGGCAAGGGCTGGTCCATGAAAGTCATTTTGCAAACCGAAAGCAGAGTGGGAAAATGGAAATGCAGAATAGCTTTTTAATTAAATGCGTTAATTCGAGTGTTTTCTATTGCGTAAACAGGTGTTCCCAGTGGGATGAAGGAGCACTATCTTGATAATGGTGCAATTTGTTCACATTCCGCATGAAAAAATGCACTTTTTTCTTATTTTTCGTAGATACACCTTAATCGGTAAGGAGGGGCACAAACTCGATTGCTAATTGTCGAGGTATACTTACTTGATACTTGATGGGCTACAGCTCTTTGATAAACCTACGCCGAATGGAGTATCCTTCTCCACTGGACTCGATCCTAGGCCAATCGCTTCCAGTCGCCCTGAATGTAGAGCCGTTGAGCGCCCTCCGGTTTTCTTCAACTGCGAAAAGCCATCGTATACGCGGCATTCCGCAAAACCTACGGCCTCTTACGGGTTCTCTACTAAATATTATCCTCGCTTGACGTTCTTCCGGCATACGAACAGCGTCTCCAGCCCACCGTAGTCTGCCGTGTTGTACAAGCATAACAATATCCAGCCCTTTATACACCTGATACAACTCCTGATTCATGCGACGCCGCCAGATCCTGTTCTCCTGTCTACCGCCGAGTATTATCCGCAGCACCAGCACAACTCAGACAAAAATGGTTGCAGCAACTTGATTGTGACTAAATCTGGTCACATATGAGTTGCAGTAACCTATGTGAAACATGTGTGCTGCTAGGGAAAAGCACTACCATCAGCCTCCTTTAACGTCCATGTTTCATAGCCGTATAAAGCCACCGGAAGAATCAGAGCAGTATACAGCGCGAATTTTGTCTTCGTTTGCAGACTACGGGACTTAAGTTGATTACGAAGTCCGTAATAATCCCCATTTGTAGCTGCAATACGCCTTTTCACCTCGTGGATAACATCATTATCGCAAATCACTAATGTTCCAAGATACACAAATTCTTCTACCACTTTAAATTTTTCACCACCCAGCACCATTTCACTATCACCACCACTAATGGACCCACATTGATTGCCAGCGACCATGTACTTCATTTTGCTAGTATTTATCGTGAGTTCAATCCTCCTTCTCTCCCTCCTAAAAGGCACCAAAGGCTTTTGCACGGTACGGCGATCAATTCCGATAATATCGATATCGTCCACAAAGTCCAAGAGCATATGCAATCTTGTGATAATCTTACCGCTTCTTTGCACAGCAGCTCTCATAATCGCTCCCTCGAGCGCAATATTCAACAGTGGACTCCAGAGTGCATCACCCTGCTTCAATCCATATAAGGGGCCATCCACAAAGTACATCACGCTCCTAGGGGGGAGGGGGGGTTCCAAGCAGCGTGACGACTCATACAAAAATTTTAGAGGTTTAATACAAAAAGTGTGACGAAGGGGGGAGGGGGGGTCAAAAATCCCCAATTTTTGCGTGACGTACTTTATGGATCTTCCCTAAGGTAACAAATGTTGTCGATTTTTATCCGCAACCCTTACATTTGATTTTGATCCGTCCAACGTAACACGAATCAATCGTAACAGTTTCGCCGGAAATCCATGTTCAAGCAATTTTGCCATAGTTCGTTCCGTTTCGCTGAATCGTACGTCGCCTTGAATTCGATAAACAGATGATGTGTCTGCAAGTTGTACTCCCGGAATTTATCAAGGATTTGTCTCAGGGTAAACATTTGATCCGTCGTTGATCGATCCTCAAGAAAACCTGCCTGGTATGTACCGACGAAGGACTCCTCCAGTGGTCTCAATCTCAAGAGAAAACGGCACATAATTGTTTTATTTATTTATTACCAGACTAAGGCCGGAGTGGCCTGTGCTGCAAATAAAAGTAAGGGTATGCGATAACACACTTTTTCCGAACGAAACGAAACGAAATTCAAAATATCATTGTTGATTCGAAACGAAACGAAACGAAATAAAGATTTAGTTTCGAGACCTCGAAACGATACGAAATTAAGGTCCATTTAATTCAAAATTTTACGAAACGAAACGAAATTTTGTATGCAATTCTGGTTTCATTTTTGCAAAGTCAAATAACTGCAATAGGTAAATTGCCGTGTTCCTCTTTTTGTACCTGATATTGTGTATTGTGTACCTCTTAAATAACTGATATTCCGGCAAAAATAGCGTTTGTTAGCTGATTTTCGGCACTTCATTTGCTGATTATCAGCAATTTTGACAGAAATCTCGGCAAGAAACATGTTTGCTGGGGCACGGCTGTGTAAAAGTTCAACATTTTGCTGAGATCCCAGTAAAAAAAATATGTGTGTGTGTCACGTAAATAATGGAATAATTTAATGGACATGACATAAAATTCTCTAAAAGCAGGTAGGGTTTCTTACCCCATTCCCGGCCTAACATGAATGCGACTGCATTATTTAATTGATATTTATGACAGGAAGCAACTTTTCCTAAATTTCGTGTGCCGTGCAATACTGCAATGGGGTTCACTTCTGCTTAAAAATAGCTTTTCTTGGTAAACATGGTTTGAAAAAGCTTTTATTTGATTTAAATTAACGAGGTCCAGCACTAATTTCAGTCAGCGATTTCATTTCCGGCCCACTTCCAAACCGGTTTCCGGCCTAAGCAAAATTTCGCACAATCTCTCAACACCTTACTCTCATTCTCTTTCGGGACGATAGAAAATGCGACGTAAACAAAAATAAGCACGTTCAACGCCGACATGATGCCAGATGGTATTATTTATAATAATTTTTATTTGGTTGAAAAGATATATTCACTCATCCAAATTACTTCCATACGCTTAAAAACTATATTTTTGTCACGTTTTGAAATCGAGAGAATTACAAATAACATGATACGGTCAACTAATTAGATAGTTTTCCTATGAACGTTGAAGGATTTTGTTCATACTAAAAAAGACTTCTGGCCTTCTGGCAGCACGGTGCGACTAGAAGTTCTTAGGCCGAGGTGAATTTTTGTTCGGTTTGAGGATACATTTTTAAATGTATTCTAATATGTTTATATTAGTTCTAGTGAAACAAACAAATAGAAAAGATTAATGTGCGTGAGTTTAGAATTATTGTGTGGTGATTAACAGCTTCCAGAAATGATTGTATCGAGAACTGTGACGATTTTCAGGTAGGTGTTTATATGAAAATACCGTTTTGTAAAAATGGAAAGATTCACTCCGGCTCAGTGGTGTAGCAACGGATAGTGATTGTTTGGAATGCACATTTTCATTTTCTATAATTGGACCAATTGGGAGAGAAATAAATGGTTGAAAAATATTGAGTATTGTGCGAAGTAGTATTTGTGTTGTGCAAAATATGCTAGAAGAAAAAATATTGTTACTAGAAGCGAATTGTAAACATGTTTTCTTGGGCAGGGTCAATCTTTGCGAGAATGGCTAATATGCGTTACCAGTATACCTCTACAAATTGGAGTACTCAAGGAATCGTGATGAAATCAGCATTCATACCTAATAAATTGTCGATTTGCTGCATGAACGCACAGAGTATCTGTGCATGGCAAATGAATAAAATGGTTGAAGTACGAGAGTTTGCCAGAATTTCGAATGTAGATATTATGTGCCTAAGCGAATCATGGTTGAATGAGAATGTGTCCAACGATGTTCTTAAATTTGAAGGCTACGTAATTGTAAGAAATGATCGTTCTGGTAAAGGGGGGAGGTGTCTTAGTATATCTTAAAAAACATTTGAAATATAAAATTATTGAAATGTCTGCTAATGAAGTTGGTCGAACTAATACAGAATACATTTTCATAGAAGTTCTTAATGATTGTACCAAACTTCTTATGGGATTTGTCTACAACCCACCGGAATTAGATTGTTCAAAATTACTTAAAGAGAAGTTATCTTGCCTCGAATATCAGTATGAACATATTTATCTCATGGGCGATTTTATTACAAACTTATTAAACACTTCATCAAATAAAACAAAACAGTTTCAACTGACTTTAGAAAACTTATCGCTTTCATGCAAAGGTCAAGTTCCAACACATTTCCATCGAAATGGTTCCAGCCTCATTGATATGATCATTACAAACGATCCAGACTCCATACTACGATTCAATCAGATCGATGCTGCTTTTCTATCTAACCATGATATTTTATTTGCCTCACTAGATTTTGATATCGCGCAAACTGAAAATATTCGTACTTATCGCGACTATAGTAAGTTGAACTCATCGCAAGTAATAGCATTGTTTAATGACATTGATTGGGAATGTTTTTATACAGTTGACAATCCAGATTTCTTAGTTCCTTTTTCAACCGACACATTTGATATTTATTCGAAGCAAGTGTTCCTTTGAAAACAATCCATCATTTACCAAAAGGTGGTCCATGGTTTAACCAGGAAATAGCAAAATCTATCATTGATCGTGATATTTCCTTTCGAGTATGGAAAGCTTCTCGGTGTACAACCGATTTCTTGCTATACAAACGATTGAGGAATAGAACAACAGCGCTCATTAATTCAGCTAAGAAAGAATTCTGGAATATCAAAATTTCAAGTGCGTCCACTTCTAAAGAGCTATGGAAATTCTTTGGACAACTGAATTTAAAAAATAATAAAACTAACATTACCAGTGATATCGCGGCTGATGAAATAAATGAGCATTTTTGTAGTTGCTTCAACCCGATCAGTGAAGTCACAATAGATTATCAGCGTGCAATTAATTTGAATTTTACGTTAACTGAAATTGATTTGAACCAAATAATAAACGCAGTATATGAAGTCAAGTCGAACGCCATTGGCCTTGATGGAATTCCAATAAAGTTTGTTAAATCTACTTTGCCGTTACTACTTAAGCCACTACAACATATTTTCAACAGCATAATTAAATTAGGTTCATATCCTGAAGCGTGGAAAATGTCAAAAATTATTCCTATCAATAAAAAGTCTACTGTTAATTCGGTGGATAACCTTAGACCAATAAGCATACTATGTGCAATTTCGAAAGTATTTGAAAGATTGATCAAAAATCAAATATCAGACTATGTTACACACAACAACTTGCTGTCGGAATCGCAATCTGGTTATCGTAAAGCACACAGTTCTAAAACAGCAATGATTAAAGTTTGCGATGACATTGGCTACGTTTTAGATAGTGGAGGCGCAGCGGTTCTATTACTATTAGATTTTTCTAAAGCCTTTGACTCTATTTCCCACAATATCTTATGCCACAAATTAAAATATCAGTTTGGTTTCAATTCCGATGCGGTTCGTTTGATTCGTTCTTATTTAGAAAATAGATATCAAACTGTATTATTCAATAATATATTTTCAAACTATTTACCGGTTACTTCAGGTGTACCCCAAGGCTCAGTACTTGGGCCTATATTATTTGCTTTGTATATCAATGACCTTCCCACGATGTTACCAGGTTGTGGTATCCACCTATTTGCAGATGATGTACAGGTGTATTTTAATTGTACTGGGATAACTACACAAAGAGCATCGGAGATAATCAATACGACTTTGGAACGAATTGCATTTTGGGCTTCTGAAAATTATTTGCTTCTCAATGTAAATAAAACTCAAGCTTGTTACATTTGTCGTTCGCCGAAACACATTGAAAAACCAGAAATAATATTGAATGGGCAACAAGTATTATACTCTGACGTTGTATCTAGCCTTGGCATCACCATTCAAAGCAACTTTGAATGGGATCGTTTTGTTCTTAAGCAATGTGGGAAAATATATGCCGCATTACGTACCCTTCGATCGAACGCACATTTCTTAAATACAGACACAAAGATTAAACTGTTTAAAAGCTTGATTTATCCGCATTTTTTATCTTGCGATTTCATCTTATCGCAGGCGTCTAGAACTGTTATTAATCGATTAAAATTTGCGCTTAACTGCTGCATTCGATTTGTTTACAATCTAAGCAGGTATTCTCATGTCTCATACCTTCAGAATACTTTGATCGGATGTTCTTTCAGCAAATTCCCAATAATGAGAACAGTCATATTACTACATAGCATTATAAGTAAACAGAGACCTAGGTACTTGTATTTAAAAATAATTCCCTTGAGAAGTATGCGAGGACGAAATTTTCAAGTTCCGCGAACTAGAACGTCTTATTACGCCAGCTCACTGCTTGTAAGAGGTATATCATATTGGAACGATTTACCATCAATCATACAAACTAATAATTCAATAATGGGATTTAAGAAAACATGTTTACAGTTTTTTAATTAGGTATAGTTTTTTTATGTTTTAAGAAGACTGAATCTATCACTTGTCGCTTCAAATTACCAGTATATGCTGTAACAGAAAAGACAATGGCTTAATTTAATGGAGTAATAAATAAATAAAAAAAAAATAAAAAAAAATAAAAAAAAATAAAAAAAAAATGGGAGACTTTTTTTAAATTATCAACCATGAACCTACGGCTTCCAAAAAGTGTAAATCCTTAGTTTTCTGTGCAGTGAGCCGGGAATCGGTTCCATAGGCCCAAGTAGTGATTTACCCTATATCCATTGCTTTATGGTCTGTCGAGCATACAATGTGGCACGATAACATGGAATATTTTTGTTTTCTGCAGCAGCATGACATTTTGGCAAGATTGATCATGTGAAGTAAATACAATTGTGGATCCCGTAACACGGTAGATCACTTTGACGTAGTGTGTTGCGGTGTAAGATCTACCAAACAGAGCCCTAGCCTAATCCATTTTTCTAGCTAGGGCAATAAGTTGTGGTAATTAAGGATTCATCGTATTTAGTCCTCGCTACCAACAGCAGTCTCAGAAATAAAACATAATTAATGTTACCTTGCAGACAGTTGAAAGACTCGAATTTCTCTTGTTTGAGGCTAAACTGTATGCAGCGGAAACAACTTTTCAAGCAATTAGTTAAAAACCTCGGTACCCGGTCCTAGGCTGAACTGACTGCTGGAAAAATCGAGTTAGGGGTTTAAATACGTACTAACTCTTCTTGAACTGGTGAACAATGGTAGTGAGAGGAACACACGGAAGTTCTTATTACTGAACAAATTCTCTTGCTTGAAATGGTATTGTAGACAGAGTTTTAAGAGTTTTACTGGTGATATTCTAGAAGCAAGACAAGGATGTGGCTAGGGCTCCGATGCACGGCCAAAAACAGTATTACTGTTCTATTTTCTCAAGAAAGGATTGATTTCCTATTGATAAGGGGCGCGCCTTCAATGGGATTGCTTGCTCTCTATGAAGGGTCTAAATAGCGGGACCTTGTCATGGTGGTCTTGAGAAAACAAAACAACAACTGTATCGAAACCGATACTGCATTGCTTTTCAATAGCACTGGAGTAATTCGACATGCACTTAAACACTAAGGATACGGGTAACGCTACAATAGATCTAATAATTGGTCGCTGTGGCACACCCGAACAGGAAAAAAAAAATACAATTGTACCATTTTGGTACAGATTTATCACATTAAAGTCCATTTTCCCGGAGACGAGCCAGCCTCGGGCTGAAAGTCTCCTTAATAAAGACAAAAAAAAGGTCCACTTTCGTCATTGCAAAAAAAGCGTGAGCAACTCGTTGCAAAACCCGATTTTTCCAGCACTCGTAGTATTTATCCAACTCGGCAAGCCTCGTTTGATAAACGTACAACTCGTACAGAAAAAATCACCTTTTTGCAACTAGTTGCACAAACTACTATTGTCGACTCAGAATGGAATTATGTCGTGAGCCTTTAAAGAAAAATTTGAATAACATTAAGTTTGCAAACAGCTTTATGAATTTTTTCAGCGCCGCAGCCAAAATTTTTGATAATACACGACCATACCGTACGAGACAGCATGGTTTAAGTTTAATTCCGCGGAATTCCGTTAAATTTCGTTAAAAGCTAGTTTTTTCCAGCGAATTTTTTGTAATTTTACGAAACGAAACGAAATCAAGAAATCAGATTTCGTCATGCTCAAATTCCGCGAAATTCCGCGGAATTTCGTTTCGAACCACCTGAAACGAAATTTTTCGAAATACCGCATATGCTTACTAATTTGTAATGTTGTTAGTTTCATGTTCTTGAAAAATATTCATATATATTGATCACAATCTGGAGACCTATCGCAACCTGTAAAAATTTCCAACAGTTACGGTAAACAATATATTTTGTATCTGCTTTTGTTTTAAATTTCTAACAAAATAGGTTATTTTTATGATAAAATTGTAAGAAAATTTGATAGTTTTTTGTTTCAAGTAGTATAACAGCCTGCACCAAGTTTCCAACAAATTTTGTTATCCAGCTTTTTACGCTAGCTATAATTTTGTGGAGGGGTTATACAATCATGACATATGCTTTGTACAGCTTTTGAAGAATTACCAAAGTAGCCTTGAACTGAAACTTGTTTTTCTGTTTGACTGTCATACTTTTTCACTCGCTTGTAAGTGATAAATGCTTCCATATCAAAGTAAATTTATTTTTATTCTAATTATTACTGTTGTTCTGGATTATATAGATGTCATATAGAAGATTGACAAACAGGGAATTATCTGCAGCTGATCTGAAGCCAGCTGAAGTCGATAATCAACATTTTTCAGTTTGTATTTAGAATGAGTAGATCAATCGGAATCTCACGCATGAACTATCTGACGGCAACCAACGAGAATGTTTTCTGGGTTTCTCGAGGCGCATAGTGGTAATGGGAGGTGTTCGGTAAGGCGACGGGATAGAATGTCAGAAATGAAATTAATGACAACTTACAGCAACATGAAATATTGTACGAATTATTAGTCGCTGTTTGAGAATGACTTATAATTATTTGAAATCTCTTGGGTAAAGTGAAACAACACTATTATTTTTTCAATTACAAATCATGAATATCCTTCCCCTCGGATATGTTACCTTGCCGCGGTGGGTCGGCTTACGCCATTAGCACTGAGATGGCAACCAAAGACATATCCTGTCGTGGTGGTATCACATGTTGACTATTTTTGTTTGGTGCCGCGTTACATATCTGGCATTGACGCACTAATTTACGGCATTTGCATGTAATCCAACGGACATCGTGTCTTGGAGCCTTGAATGGTAGTGCAGTCAGGCAGAGGCCTTTTCATCAGTGATAATGATGTGAGTTATCTTCTTTTCAGAAATACTTTTTTGATGCGTTCCCTGTGACGCTGAGTCGTAGCCACGCTTACATTTAGCTAGCTAGGCATTTATTGAAAAACAAAGTATTCAAGATATTCGTAGGAATCGACTGCTGGATTCACTGAGTAGAAGTTTTTCAAAACTAGGAACGTGGTGCCAGTTTTATTTTGTTATGCCTCACTTCGAAGAGCAATAAAAAAAATATCACACATTATAATTATGGTATATGAACAATCTTATAACGGCTTCATTCTCGATAATTTTTACAAACAGATAGGCAATAGGCGTGATGAAGCTTTAGCTTGTCACCGAAAAGTGAATCCTATACCTGACCTTGATTAGAACTTAATAGATAATCACCGTAATTAATCAACGATAAAGCTACTTGTTAAAACAGTTTAAAGCTATAGGCAACCTTGACAAAAAAAAATATAATGGAACAAACTAAGTTCTTTAGCAGTTTCCACTTTTACATTATACAGCTTACATTGAGTTTGTAGTGTCGACACAGCTTAAAAACATTGACGAAACAATGACTTAGGTAAACAAAGTGAGTACACTCAGTACACTCAGAGCAACCAAAGTCAATTAATTTTCATTCTGCATAAATAAAAGTTAAAAAATAGAACACTAATTCGCAATATTTTGCATTAGTGTCGAGTCGATTCCAAATCCAAACCTCACTTCACCCCATCCTTGTCCTACCTCATGGCGTTCAAGTGGTCTGCACGGACTCTTCTGCCATTACCCTCTCTATTATCGGCTTTGGATTGACTTGCGCTCTCATTGCCCCACCAAACGCTGCAAAATGAAAATGAAAATGAAATTACAAATCATGAACATGCTCTAACATGGGGAATCAACAATCTTCTTCTGAACTTCTGAGGTTGTTAATAAAGTACGTCAAACATGATAAACTATACAAACAGTAGGTTTAACACAAAAATTGTGCGAAAGGAGATTTGATCATCGTTACATTTTTCGCCACGTACTTTATGAATTCTTTTCGAAAAAGATCAAATTACCGAACCGGGACCCTAAACATATAAGGATCGCCAAACGATATCGTGCATAGGAAGAGCCTTACGGAATGTACACGTGTACAACTTTGCCATCCGACCATCAAAAACATATTTGCTTGAAATTTTGAATTTTCGATTGCTCAGAGTGGAAGCATATAATGTTCAGCAATCAGCAGCATTTGTGTAACCTAGAATAAGATATAAATTTGTAAAAAAAAATAAAAAATCGAAAGAGATTATGAGAAAATCCTATGTGAAAACATTATTCCTTTTGACGTTTCCATGTAATCATTATTTTTTGAACAGCATACTTGGATCCAGTAAATGTCAAAGGGGGTGATTCAAAGTTTATAGCATGACCTGCGTAAAAAGCTGGATAGGTTAATTTAGTTACATATGTTGATATAATTTTGATATGAATTTCTAATCGGGTTATCATAAGAATATGGTGTACTACGTTTATGTGTGCATTAAGAGGAATCCGCTTCTATAATACACAAGACCGACGTGACTTTTATCATGGTAGGATGAATTTAGGGCTCAAGGGAAGTTGAGCAACGAAAACAGCTTTCTAAATTATTCACCATCGGCGGTGTGTCGTCTGTCTCTTTCCGTCCTTCGGAAAATTGTCATTGTGTTAGTGCAACACCGGGCAATATCACAAACACTCATTCAAAAAGTACGGATTTATGTAGTGGTGTTCTGTCAACCTTCATTTTCCCTTAAACTCTGAACAAAAAAACGATTACATGGTGACGGGGTTTGTATTAATTTCTTACACGCAAAAAAAAGCGTTCATGAATTCGTGAACTAACGAGTTCACGGTGTATTTTTTCGGGAACAACAGTCACGGATTCGAGAATACAGTCACGTTTTCTTGAACGTTCTGGAAAACGTGACTGGTGTTCACGAATCCATGATTTAAATCACGGTGTATTTTTGCTGGTTCACGAATTCGGGAACGCTTTTTTTTGCGTGTAGATTGAGCTAACAGAATCTTTCCCCAAAGCTCATTCGATGAACTTCACTTTGTCCTAGGATCTCAAGCTTGATGCAACATGCTGCATTCAAGCATCATCCTTATGCTTTTTGTATTCGATAAACCTATGCCAAAGGTCGTTTCCGTTAAATAGAAAACTTATTTAATCTGCTTTCATGATAAAAGGCCACGTTATGGGTGTTGTTTCACTTAATAATACTCAATCAGCAATATAATGCAAGTACATATATCTATTATAAAAATACGCTGCAATGTTAATAATTTGCTGATCTGAAGGAGTACCTTTTGCCATAAAAAAATTAAAAATTGGTACATATTATTCTCTGGATTACAAAAAAAAAGTCCATTTGAATTTGTTACTTATTAGCAATCAAAGAACTTACCCCTCAAGATGATTGATTGCCAGGACGACACCCCTCTCTCGAATGTCAATACCCTCGCGATTTACAAACATTTATTTCTCTTCCCATCATTCAACATTCTACCGGGTGACTAATACAGTCAGTGTGATACACCTTGGCCATTGATGTAATGGAGGAATTATCGATAATATCTCATTTAAATGCAAACGATGTTTTGATGATTTCAATTTGCACCGCGTTCGCGTGCCAATGAAGGAAAATATTTTCCTAGCAGAAAAAAAGAACAACTCAACCTGTAGAAGACATACCGACCAGCTCAAATCTCTGCATACGGTTGGCGTGAGCGTAGAAAAAATCATAATCATAATTGGATGAACATTACAGCTTGTTCCGAAGTAGAGTGGAGGACTCCGTGTACAGCGGTGTTGTCATCATAATCGGCATCGCCATGGAAAGAAAATAAAATAACGCTGAAAGCGGCTTTCGCTGAATAGATGCCAATCAGAGACACGCATTCGTGATACCGCGCGCCGGGGAAACACAGCCCGGGCGGGACTACAATCGTGTGAACGATGAGCGTTCTGACAGAATGAAAACTTTATCGAATTACGTCTTTCAGTCGTTCTGCCAGCGAATTAGAGCAGTATTGTCGTCTTGTCAATAATTATATCACCTTTTGCTGCTGATGTTGTTATTGCGGGGTTTCTTTGACAGTGTGATGAATTGAGAATGCCCGCCCAGGACTTGCGAGCGGAGTAATCAAAGATCCTGTGGGATTCGTGGTTAATTCACGACACAACGGATCATAGATTGCATCATTGTTCAAGAAGTTAATAAAGTTTTGTGCATCGCTATATGGAATTATTTTATTACCAATTAAAATGTAGAGATCAGATGTTCGAATTCAACAAACTGTTTGCATTTACAAAATGAAATTATATAAAAGTTACTTCCATATTCAAAATCATAAAATGGCATGCTATTTTTTGAAAATTGGTGTTAGTGAAATGCCTTTACTTGTCGTAGGGCGAATTATAACAATCCCATTTATGTCGCCAATAGATTGTAACTATTTAAACAATTCCCTATTTCCAACTCATCACCAACTCAGCGCCTCGACTTCCGTCAGTCATTTAAATTTATTATTGGTCCAAAATCGATTTTGCCAACCAACACTTTCTCGAATCTCTTCAAACAGCCAGTCACAACAATAAAAGTCATCCCAAAGTCTGGCGGGAGATGGCAGAGTAATTTTGTCGACGACGACGTCGATAATCGTATGCACCAAACTTGACAACTACTATTTCCAAGTTCTGTCGGCACTTGTTTTTGGCACAGTTTGGACCGAACTTTTCCGCATCGTAACTTCAAGTTCCGACAGATCGATAAAAACGGCCAACGAAAAGAGCAGCCATAAATTACTCATCACAAAAGAAGGTGCCAGCTTATACCGCCATGGCTGGATTTATTCGACGGCCGTTCACACACCCACCCCAATTGGTGGCAGGATTGAAATTGGAAATCTTTAGTTTCCCTTTTTTTCTGAGCTCTTCAGTGGTCCGACACAGCCTTAGTTTGACTAAAAGTACGGAAAGTTTTGTTCGCAAAACAACAACTCCAATTTCAAAACTTGGAAACCTAGTTTATTTGTTGTTCGGTCTTGCGTGTATGAGCTACCCAAGAAGAAGGTCGAAGAACCAACAACGTTTGGAGCGATCTACGGTGGCGGCGAAAGTTAGAGGCTGTTACTCATCATTCGCGGTCAGAGGAAGTCTGCGGCTAAGTTTTTTAATTTGATGGAAGAACTTTGTCACGGATTGGCCGTCACCCCTACCGCTCCGTCTGGGTGTCTTTATACTTTGGGTGTGGCCTTGAAAACAACTGGTTGTGGGAAGTTTTATGCCCCGTAATATTAACACACCCGCTGTTGAAGGGGAAAGTACAAAGTTTAGTCGGGAAATGTTGAAACTTCAGCAACTTGATTGTTTTTGCTATTTTAAGCAAAAGATGAAATGATTTGAAAAGATTCGCTTAGAACCTATTAGTGAGTGAGGTTAGTGAATGAGGTTGTTTGATTGCTTTACAGTCAAACATTACATTATCAAGATACTTTCATTGTTTCTGTGCTGTAAACAATTTTCAAAATGTATTACTTACTAGCTTACCTACTTACTTACTGACTTACTGACTTACTTTCTTTACACCCAACCGGCGGTTGTTAGATTTTCCAACAATTCTGTATAATAATCTACTAAAACCTGTTTAAGAACTGGGCATATGCGAAATTGCTAGATTCTTATACAAATATTGTATAAAAATCTAACAATTTTGTAAGCTTTTCTTACATTTTTTGTATAAGAATCTAACAATTTCGCATATGCTCAATTCTTATACAGGTTTTGTTAGATTCTTATACAGAATTGTTAGAAAATCTAACAATCGCTGGTTGGGTGTACATATGTTCTTACTTACTTAGTTATTTACTTAATGCCCGATTGCTGCCCTAATTTTTTTTAATTCGTTTAGTTGATCAGGAGCTTGTCGATCAGTTTGTCTAAAATAAATGACGGTCAATTCTACGAAAGCAACGTCCATTTGCTAGAACTCCATTATATCAGAACATTTGTTACCGTTTTCGGTACCAAGGATCAGTCCATTTGCGTGGGTACCAGCAAAGAACCTACTAATCAATATTACTAATTATTATTGTGATACTTTGCATGCAGTAGTCTAAGGCAGAATAGGGGTAAATTTTTAAACCAACTATTCTGCCTTAATCGCAGGGATTGAATCCTAAAGATAATGAACAAGTCTCTCACTTATCATCTCTGTATACATATACGATACGTAGCATACCGCGAGAGACTTTTTTCGCAAGCTGTCATGATAGAAAACTGATTCGGGAGGCTATACGCCATGATAAATTTCTTTTAGAAAGCACCAAACGTAGGGAGCATTGGCTCTGATGATGCATTTCAACTTGTTCTACACAGCTGTGCAGCTGGGAGGGAGATTCAGATTCAAAAAATATGAATGTCAGTGCAGACCTAACTTTAGTTGTCATGAAACGTCACCGCAGACCTAGCTGAAAATGTTTAATGAATGGGGAGTATCGATACTGATCATTTGCTTGAAAACTATAAAAAGCAGAAAATTATATTGAATCAATTTATATTTGAAACGAAGGTTGTTGAACAAAAAAAAATGCTTGATACAATCGAACTGTGAAACTCATTTGAAAATGATGTCCATTGTAAAGAGAAAAGGAGACGTCTAGGATACATCTTCTTGCAATGATTCCCTTTGCTTATCGCTTATTAATTCATTATCTGCATCGCTCGTTTCACGTTCTTCAAAGTCAACCCAATCCGCAGCTACAGTAAATTGTTTTTTCGTAATCTTAATCGTGAATAGTCGGGTTTTGACGATTTGAAAAAATCTGTAAAGTGTTCGTCGTCCGAATCTGGCATATATGGTGAAAGCATGGAAGAGAGATTTCGCTTTGCAACTTCCGTCTTTTCCCCCGCCCGTTATAAAACAAGCTACTTTGAAATGCAAAAGAAAACAAAAACACATTTGCCAACATGAATAATCAATCCTTGCCAACAATTTCTTTAAGTTTCTTCAAAATTCTTCATATCCAATTTTTAAAGTTTTCTTATGAACCACCGATAGCGATAGATGTTGTTTCATAATGAATTTTAAATTTGTCAAACATTGCAAAGGACCTTTCCCAAAATATCGATACCGTTAAAACCACCCCCTGAAATGAGATGTAGTTCTTGAAGCCATCTACCGATTGGGTGGCGCTAGTGTAGCCTTTCCTATTTTAAGCTCCGTTCATACCGCCGCTAGAGCATTGGCGATTGGTGCTTTGATGTTGCATGGAGAAGAAGAAGCAGAAAGATGATAATCAAAAATATTCGCACGGGAAAACATTCGAAGAAATGTTTGAAACACTTCTTAAAAATTCTAGAAGCAATTTAATGAAAACGGTAAGCAGTTCTACTGCACAATAAACACAATATTTCAATTTCAATTTTTATTCTGTGATATCATACTTAATATTGTCTGTTTCCTTGGTAACAAAACGCGCCGACCATTTTTTAGGCACTATCAAAATCGTCGCCAACATCTTTATTCTAAAATAATGATAGTTTTATTAGAAAATAATGTCAATCTGCATTAAAAACAGGGCTCAATTTTGGGAAATAATGTGATTATTGAGTATATAAAATTTTGTTCACAGTCGATTTGACAGATCTTATGGCCATTTCTGCTGGCGACGATTTTGGCGTCAATTTATTTTGCGACGATTTCAAATCGTCGCGGCCGATAAGGTGGGAAATTGATAATACACAGTATAAGAAAAGTCCAACCCCGTACTATTTACCGTTTTTACTTGTCATAAGACGAGTTTGTATATATATATATATATATTATTTAGTTAACATCTAAACAGATAACACTGAATCAACAATTTGACGCCACAATGCACGGTTCGAGGCCGCATCTCTCCATCCTCGGATACGCCCCACGCTCGCCAAGTCGTTCTGCACCTGGTCTGCCCATCTCGCTCGCTGCGCTCCACGCCGTCTCGTACCTGCCGGATCGGAAGCGAACACCATCTTTGCAGGGTTGCTGTCCGGCATTCTTGCAACATGTCCTGCCCATCGTACCCTTCCGGCTTTAGTCACCTTCTGGATACTGGGTTCGCCGTAGAGTTGGGCGAGCTCATGGTTCATTCTTCGCCGCCACACACCGTCTTCTTGCACACCGCCAAAGATGGTCCTAAGCACCCGTCTCTCAAATACTCCGAGTGCTTGCAAGTCCTCCTCGAGCATTGTCCATGTTTCATGTCCGTAGAGGACTACCGGTCTTATTAACGTCTTGTACATGACACATTTGGTGCGGTGGCGAATCTTTTTCGACCGCAGTTTCTTCTGGAGCCCGTAGTAGGCCCGACTTCCACAGATGATGCGCCTTCGTATTTCACGACTAACGTTGTTGTCAGCCGTTAGCAAGGATCCGAGGTAGACGAATTCCTCGACCACCTCGAAGGTATCCCCTGTCTATCGTAACACTGCTTCCCAGGCGGGCCCTGTCGCGCTCGGTTCCGCCCACAAGCATGTACTTTGTCTTTGACGCATTCACCACCAGTCCAACTTTTGTTGCTTCACGTTTCAGGCGGGTGTACAGTTCTGCCACCTTTGCAAATGTTCGGCCGACAATGTCCATGTCATCCGCGAAGCAAATAAATTGACTGGATCTGTTGAAAATCGTACCCCGGCTGTTACACCCGGCTCTCCGCATGACACCTTCTAGCGCAATGTTGAACAACAGGCACGAAAGTCCATCACCTTGTCTTAGTCCCCGGCGCGATTCGAACGAACTGGAGTGTTCGCCTGAAATCTTCACACAGTTTTGCACACCATCCACCGTTGCTTTGATCAGTCTGGTAAGCTTCCCAGGGAAGCTGTTCTCGTCCATAATTTTCCATAGCTCTACGCGGTCTATACTGTCGTATGCCGCCTTGAAATCAACGAACAGATGGTGCGTTGGGACCTGGTATTCACGGCATTTTTGAAGGATTTGCCGTACAGTAAAGATCTGGTCCGTTGTCGAGCGGCCGTCAACGAAGCCGGCTTGATAACTTCCCACGAACTCGTTCACTAATGGTGACAGACGACGGAAGATGATCTGGGATATCACTTTGTAGGCGGCATTAAGGATGGTGATCGCTCGAAAGTTCTCACACTCCAGTTTGTCGCCTTTCTTGTAGATGGGGCATATAACCCCTTCCTTCCACTCCTCCGGTAGCTGTTCGGTTTCCCAGATTCTGACTATCAGTTTGTGCAGGCAAGTGGCCAGCTTTTCCGGGCCCATCTTGATGAGCTCAGCTCCGATACCATCCTTACCAGCTGATTTATTGGTCTTTAGCTGTTGAATGGCATCCTTAACTTCCCTCAAGGTGGGGCTGGTTGGCTTCCATCGTCCGCTGAACTGACGTAGTCATCTCCTCCGCTGCCTTGACTTTCACTGCCTGTACTCTCAGCGCCATTCAGATGTTCCTCGTAGTGCTGCTTCCACCTTTCGATCACCACACGTTCGTCCGTCAAGATGCTCCCATCCTTATCCCGGCACATTTCGGCTCGCGGCACGAAGCCTTTGCGGGATGCGTTGAGCTTCTGATAGAACTTGCGTGTATCTTGAGAACGGCACAGCTGTTCCATCTCCTCGCACTCCGCTTCTTCCAGGCGGCGTTTCTTCTCCTGAAAAAGGCGGGTCTGCTGTCTCCGCTTCCGTCTATAACGTTCCACGTTCTGCCGGGTACCTTGCTGCAGCGCAACCGCCCGCGCTGCGTCCTTCTCCTCCAGAATCTGTCTGCACTCTTCGTCGAACCAATCGTTCCGTCGACTTCGACCCATATACCCGACGTTGTTCTCCGCTGCGTCGTTAATGGCTGCTTTAACTGTACTCCAGCAGTCCTCAAGAGGGGCCCCATCGAGCTCACCCTCTTCCGGCAACGCTGCCTCGAGATGCTGCGCGTATGCAGTGGCGACATCAGGTTGCTTCAGTCGCTCTAGGTCGTACCGCGGCGGTCGTCGGTACCGAACATTGTTGATGACGGATAGTTTTGGGCGCAGTTTAACCATCACCAGATAGTGGTCAGAGTCGATGTTAGCGCCACGATATGTCCTGACGTCGATAATGTCGGAGAAGTGCCGTCCATCAATCAGAACGTGGTCGATTTGTGATTCTGTCCGCAGTGGTGATCTCCAGGTGTACCGATACGGGAGGCTGTGTTGGAAGTAGGTGCTACGAATGGCCATATTCTTGGAGGCGGCGAAATCAATTAGTCGTAGGCCGTTTTCGTTCGTCAGCCGGTGAGCGCTGAACTTCCCAATAGTCGGTCTAAACTCCTCCTCTTGGCCAACCTGAGCGTTCAAATCTCCTATGATGATTTTGACGTCGTGTCTTGGGCAGCTGTCGTACTCACGTTCCAGCTGCGCGTAGAATGCGTCCTTATCATCATCAGTGCTTCCGGAGTGTGGGCTATGGACGTTGATTATGCTGAAGTTGAAGAACCGGCCTTTGATCCTCAACCTGCACATTCTTTCATTGATCGGCCACCACCCGATCACGCGCCTTTGCATATCGCCCATCACTATGAAAGCTGTTCCCAGCTCGTGTGTGTTGCCGCAGCTCTGGTAGATGGTATGATTACCTCTAAACGTTCGCACCATTGATCCCTTCCAACAAACCTCCTGCAGCGCTACGATGCCGAATCCACGGTCCTTGAGCACATCGGCGAGTATGCGTGTGCTCCCGATGAAGTTGAGAGATTTGCAGTTCCACGAACCGAGTTTCCAATCGCTAGTCCCTTTTCGTCGCAGTGGTCTTCGCCGATGGTTCCGGTCCGTACTCTCTTGTTGATTGTTCGTTGCTTATGATTTTTTAAAGGCTGGCTTGCAGGGCCTGACACCAAACCCCCTAAATTTCCGGAGGACCATTCCTCCTTATTTCCGGTGGACCATGGTGCACAGTTTCACTTAGAGTCCCTCGCTGGCACTCGGACGATGATCAGCCGCCCCTAACATGGAGAACAGACGCTGTTGTGAGCCGATCCTGACATGGAGAACAGACGCTCAATAAGATTTGCACCTCCGGAGAGGAGGTCAGCCCCTGTCCCTGTCAGCATACGACCATAGTTCCCACCGGGGTTGGTTACCCGATCTTCCCTAAGGTTACTCGTATCCCGGCCAGCACCGCGGGGAGGTAGGGATAGGAGTTGCTGGGTAAGAGGCTAAGGACCGCGAGATGGGGTCTATTTTATTCCTTCAGGTACGCGAAGTACCAATGGTACGCTTTACCCAGCATTTAATTGTTGAATTTTGTATTGAGCTGATTCAACAGTAAGGCCGTCTTCAGTGTCTCGTACTTGACTCGACTTAAGTCACACGGCCTTACTGTTGAGGTCGAAATACATATCTGTCAAGATACAATTCAGTGGTGGAATTCAATGAGATTGTACAAACTCGTCTTATGACAAGTGAAGACATTCCACTAAAAAGCTCAAAATAATTTTCTTACCGTTTTTAATTAAATTGCCTCTAGAGTTTCAGAGAAGAGTTTCAAAAATATCCTCGTATGTAGTACCATGCGAAATTTTTTAAATAGCATCTTTCTGCATCTTCTTCTTTATGCAACATCAAAGCGCCAATTAATAACGTCGAAAATCACGCAGCAATTCAATATATCTCGTTGAATATAATTTAACAATGCAACATATGCCGCTTACGCATCCGACTGTTCTGACTTCGTGTGTTTATTGCTTAACCGGCAATGTTTACATCCAGCACCATGTTGCAGCACCATGTTTTTGGCTTCAGGCGAGTTGTTCGTGGATGACAGCCGTTTCATGGGGGTGGTTAAAACGGTTAAAATGATATGATTTTTCACCGTTATACTTTACCGATATGTTAGAATTTTTGATAAGAACTTTAATTTTAGGTTCTTCAGAGGAACATCGAGAGTTTTCTTTGATGCAGATTTTTATTTATTTATTTATTTATTTGCTTAATCGATAATCGAACCTGGAAGAAAGAATACTGTAGAACCTTTGCTAAGAGATCTTAATCATTAGACCACAATGTAGTTTTGATTGGTAATTGGTAAACATTCTATCCCATATAATTTTTATTCAAATATAATCAATATGTAGGGGAATTATTTTCCTTATCCCAAAACATCAATTACCGGCAATGTCCTTGTGAAATGGTTCTTCATGACGACAACGCTATTCCTTCATAATCAAAAAGCTAATGTCGTTTCATTCAATAAATTTTTATCTCAAAAATATAAACTTCCGGAGATAAACAAACGCCAAAATACCGATGATTCGATGAACATAAAGGGATAAAGGTGTAATGGTGATCATTTATGAAATTATTTGCCAAAATATATCATTGCGTTGATATCGTTCTTTATTAGAAATCAGATAACGTTTGCACATGTCGTTATTTCGAAGTGGAAATTTATATCATTATTAGGAATAAATAAGGCCGATACAAATATTTAATTAACTTTTTGTCCTACTGGTCTCCGAAAGGGGGATAATAAAAAATAAATATTAAAATAAAAAAAATCATAAAACTCCTCGGATTTGTTGAAGAATGTTTTGAAAATTGTCAAAATTGTTCGAGTTTTATTTTGTTGCCCCCTCAAAATATTATTTTTTGGCATCAAAAATCCGAGGGGGGGGGACAAAATAGATTTTAAATATTTGTATCGGCCTTAGTGTGAAGAAATATCGACAAAAATATTAAATTTTATATAATTGACTTTGAATGTTTTGGTTGTTATGTTGGTCGTTATAGATGCTGTCTCTTTTTGCCTTTCTCGTATACTAAGTATACGGTAAAGGCTATATGATCGCCCCAAAACAAGCTTTTTATAGAAGGCCCGGAGACCCATAGTGTTATATACCGATCGACTGAGCTCGACGAATTGAGGTGATGTCTGTGTGTATGTGTGTGTGTGTGTGTGTGTGTGTGTATGTGTGTTCGTCTGTGCGCACCCACCCAAAAAAAATGTCACTCATTTTTCAGGTACTTATCCTTAACCGATTTACTCGCAACAAGTTGCATTCGACGCAGGATACTCTGCCATTGATCCTTATTGAAAATTGGTCAGATCGGACTATGGGCTCGGAAGCTATGGCCAAAATATCACTTTTTTATAGAAAAATTGAGTAAAAAAATGTCACTCATTTTTCAGGCACATATCCTTAGTCGATTTACTCGCAACAAATTGCATTCAACGCAAGATACTCTACCATTGCTTCTTATTGAAAATTGGGCAGATCGGACTCTGGGCTCAAGAGTAATGGCCAAAATACTATTTTTATAATGCACGAGAAAGGCACCATTACCGCTAGGTGGATTAATCAGGGTTTTTTCTCTGTATCTGTCAGTATTTGTTCGTATTTTATTTATACTGAATTTAATCCGCCGCATTTTGTGATTCCCTCGATAGGGAAGCGAAAAACGGCTATGTTCCGGACACTTCTTAAATCGATACCCCGAGAGAGAGTTCCACGAGACACTTCATATTTCAAATTCCCGCACACGGAACGTGATATGAAACGTCACGCACCGGCTTCAATGATATCAACGAAAACATCGATGACACGCAAAAACAAAATTGGTCAGCCCGTGTGACGCTTGCTTTCGTATATTTTGCTCGTCGATCATTTTCTTGCGTCATGACGTTTAATTTTATTGTTATTTCGTGTGTAGTATCTGGATCTCCCTCCCAGCTGTGCAGTAACCAACACGAAATGAGCGAAAACAAAGCGAGAATCACAATTTTTCTGTGAGGGCTGCCTATCCGATTCTGTTTTTTCGCACTTGTATACAAGTTTGATAAATTTGTTATCATGGCTTGTTATGATTCGGAACAGTTTTTGCCTCTCTTTTATCGTTGTTCGTTATCTATTTAGAGCGATTTCTGCAAACCCTGCTTAATCGTGTAAAATGTTACTAATCATCCGTGGCTCAAATCTCACGGGCGACGATGGCACCCCTACAAAGAAAGAGAAGAGCAGAAAAGAAAAGGGACTTGGAGAGTGGGATTTGGGATCGAGACGAGACAGTCGGGAAGAGACCAAGAAAGAACGAGGTCACGTTTGGTTGGCAGTAAGCCTTTTTTCTAAAACCCCAAGATTTTCCACGCGGTGTCGTCCCGGAGGAAAAGTGTGCTCAGGAAGCCTGAGATCAAGCAAGATTTTCGGAAGTTGCCGTGAGTCCCTGCGGAAGATAGTTCGCGTAAAGTGGTCGCGGCGTGTTCTCCCCGTGGCGGCCCAAGCGCAGGAAGTAGTTTCCGCTCCAGGTGCCAGCAAAGCAAGTTTTCGGACCAATCCGGAGGTTCCGTGCTGCCTGTGGGATACAGGAACAGCCTTAGCAACGTGCCACCCTCCAATCCAACTGCACCGCGCTCCGGAATCACTAGCTCCGTGGCCCCGACCAGGTAACCTCGAAAGCCGCCATTGTTCTAAGGCGAAGGCCGAAGGCAACACAAGGACCACGAGGTGGTCGCTCTATCTGCTTGATCACCATCACTTTCGGAGGTCGAAGTCAATCCAGGACCAATCGACGGTCGTCCGCTCTCCGGCTTATCTTTGGGATCGGTAGCAGATGAAAAGGGGCCCTCCTTAGCCGTGCGGTAAGACGCGCGGCTACAAAGCAACACCATGCTGAGGGTGGCTGCAGTGCTGGTAGCAAGTCACTTTTTAGTGACTTGGTCACTATTTTGTGTCTAGTCACTAAAAAGTCACTATTTGCATCCAAAAGTCACTGAAGTCACTATTTTTCGGAAAATGGTCACTAAAGTCACTATTTACGCACCACCGTTTGTAAAAAAAAGTTCAAAATAAAATTCATGTACCTACCATTATAATCAACCAAATCAAATGTAAATCTTTTAGCAAAATATATGAAGTTTGAAAAATTGCTCCAAGGCCGCCTTATAAAACGCAGAGTGGGTTCGAACCATGAACTTCGGGATCGAGAGACACACAGACAGACCACACAGCGAAGCTTGGGCATACGTTTAGGCAACGCCGTATATAAAGCGCAGGATTGTTACGACTACGAGGATTTCGCGGTTTTTGCTATTCTCGCGGATTTGATGCGGATTTACATAACGGTTGAGGCTTCGCGCGGGTTTGATTTTGGGTGGAAATTTAATAAATAAGGAGCGTAGGGTTTTGTTTTCGATAGCAAAATGTCGTTGAGAAGGGACTCCACATTTGAAGTCATTCCTAACCCTTTTTTTTTTTAATTTCCAAGCCATTATTGAATGCATTATACTCTTGAGCACTCGTTTAACAAGCATTATAAGGGTAAAAACTTACCTTGTTGTCATTTTTCATCGTTTCTGAATATTCATTTTTTTGTCACGTCAATTTTGACATAATTCCGAGATATTTCTTGGTTTCTGATTGATTAACCCCTCTTCGACGAACCACACAGCATGGTATTGTCGGCGTAGCACCACATTAGAATTCGGACATCGGGACTTCCGAATTGAACTTTCTTCCGAAGTTTTATCTGCGCTTTTTAGGCAAATCCAGCGCACTACTTCCTAAGTTGGGTAAGTTGCCTGTATCTAGAGAAAAATCCACCTTCGTTATAAAAAGCTTCCCAACTTTGTTTCTCTTAGAGGAACTTTCACTGTAATTTCTGTAGCGATGACCGCATAAATCTTTATGTAAAATTCCGCCTTGAATTTGGGAAATAATTTTTGGAAGGTTTTTCTTTGGAATTCACCAAACAATATCTACAGGAATTCTCAAAAAGATTTCTACCGGAATTCATGAAAAAATCCGCTTGTATTTGAAGGAGATTTTTTTTTCAAGGATTCGCAGAGAAGTTTTTATAGTAATTGACGTGCAGTTTCCGCGGAAATTCCTGAAAGAGACAGCAGGAATGTCTAAAAAATATTCTGCGTTGAATTTATGGTATGAAAGAATTTCCGGAAGTTTTTGTGCTGACATTCGCCATCGGATTTCTGTTGGAATCTCCGTTTGAACTCCTGGAAAAAGATTTCACAAGGATTGAAGTATTTTCTGCACAATTTCTGAAAAAAAATCCTAGAAATTTACCGAGATCAGGGTCTCAAAAAAACAAATGGCAAATGGACTCTATATGTATTTAAATTTGTTTCAATTAAAAATGTTATTTCGTATCGTATTTTAAAAATGCCATCATAATTTTGGATTCTTTAAGTTTTTTTTTACAATTTTTTCTTATAAAGATTCATAAGCTTTGTGATTCCAAATTATTCAATTTATTTATTTTTTGCCGAAAACCGTATGTTAATTTTTCAACGTGCCAAAACCAATGTTCACACGTCTTACTACATAAAAATTAGCGAAAGCCCAATCCAAAACATCGTTCTGGCACTTTTTCATACTGTCTTGCAGCTGAATCATCTATATATGGTGAAACTTTTAGGAATATATTTTGACGAGACAATATTTTTTGATCGATAGTAAAACGAATTCTGCCTTTTTCATACACAAACTGCAGTTTCACGAAAAACTTCGAGCTCATGTTAAACTTTATTACCACAATGCTGTAGAACTTGCTTCAAAATCGTTGTTCAAATTATAAGCATGGTTTAGTGTAACAACTTGTAACTCGTTACCTGCTCCCGTGTGTTACGGAATAAGGTTTACCATGGTCATATTGCTAGCCTCTGGATGTCCCAACGAATACCTTCCTCAATATCCAACTCTGTGGTATTTATGATGGTGTCGCCAAGTCGGTTGTCCCCTGCTAAGATCCATCCTCTCCCTAGTTACGATGAAGATGCACACGGCCAGCAGTAGTAATCCTCATGATTTTGTAATTTTTGTCTCTTGATTTCTGATAACATTCTAATAAGGATTTGAAAAAAACATGATATCCCTAGTTTCCGATCTACTACAATACGAATGCAACACTACCTGGTTAGTACTTCATACAAAAGTCACTATTTGGTCACTTTTTTTTGCTTCTGAAAGTCACTATTTGGTCACTTTTTTTGTCATCATTGGTCACTAAGTCACTATTTTGAACGGCAATTATCGCTACCAGCCCTGTGGCTGGGTTCGATTCCCGGTGCCGGTCTAGGCAATTTTTGGATTGGAAACTGTTTCGACTTCCCTGGGCATAAAAGTATCATCGTGCTAGCCTCATGATATACGAGTGCAAAAATGGTAACCTTGCTTAGAAACCTCGCAGTTACTAACTGTGAAAGTGCTTAATGAACACTAAGCTGCGAGGTGGCTCTGTCCCAGTGTGGGGATGTAATGCCAATAAGAAGAAGCAGATGAAAAGGGCGATTGTACGACAATTCCCCGAATAACAATTCCCCGAATGCAATTTCCCCGAATGCAATTTCCCTTCTTTTAGAGTGCGGCACAAGGTGATGGGAAGGGATGGTGGAAATTCGCGATTTCGCGGAAACCGCGAAATCCGCAAAATTTTATGTTAGCCACGAAATTTAAACATTTTCGTGAAAAACCGCGAAATTAACCTTTTCCGTTAATAATTATATTCCATTCTATTGCCTCAGTGATTTCTTGACCTAGTCAATACCAACTCGACAAACTACGCATTTTAAGTGATGAACTTTGTAAACCTTAAAAATTACTCAAATAAAGAATAAAAAAAAAAAACTACGCATTTTTTGATGCCTCGAAAATTAATTTAATGCAAAGTCCGAATTTGGTCAAATGGTGATCCAACCGGGTTTGAAGTTTTTACGATCGGTCCGATTACTGGATTTGCAGCCTGCGAAGTTTTTGTCTGTTGATGACCTGTTCGATGGAATTTCAGAATGTGCAACCAACAAGTCTATGATACAGGATGAGCTATCGGCAGCAATGTAAAATGTAGACAATGTAGCACCGGAAATACAGGAAAATGCCGATCTACTCACGTTTTGGTTTGCAAACCGAGACCGCTTTCCTCAGCTCTTCAAAATAGCGGTGAAATATCTGTCTATTCCTGGAAACTCGGTAGATGCTGAACGTAGTGTCAGCCAGTACAATTTAATAAGTTGACGGAAAAAAATGGCCAACCAAGTCCTTTGGACCAGTAATGCAAAGAAATAATAAAAAAAAATAATTTGAAATTATTAAACGCAGCAATGTATATAAATGTGGAATCTACATTGTCTTTTTTATTTATTTTTTGTACCGAAGTATAATTTACCGCGAAATTGCCGCGAATTTTCAGATTTTCTGAATTGGATGCTGCGAAATTTTGAAAATTTTACCGCGAATTACCACCACCCCTAGTGATGGGTATTAAGTAAGCCATGCGATCAAAGGCGTATGATTGCCGATCCGGAGGTTTCAGGATGGGAAGCATTTTCGGCTCCTTGTGCACAGTGTATCCATTGTACTTGCTACACAAGACATTTATGTAACTGGCAGGTACCGGAAAGCTTTCGATAACTGTGGAAATAATAATAGAACACTAAGTTGAAAAACAGCCCAAGTTTCAGATAGATTGTAAAGCCATTGAAGATGAAAACAATGCGCTGAAAGAAGGCTATGCTTTCTTTGAATGAACGCATTTGATCTGTATAAGACGAAGTGAGGAGATCATGCTTTCTTTAAATTAATAAGTTTGCTAGGTATGATGAATGCATCTGCCCGGTTTAAAGCCAAGGGAATGTCTTCTTAAAATGAACGCGTCTGTTCGGTATAAGACGACGGTAGGAGATAATTCCTTCTTTAGATGATAGCATCGTCGGTATTAGGGAAAAGAAAGTGATAATGTCTTCCTCAAATGAACACATTTGCCCGGTATAAGGCAAAGAGGATAGATAGCCCCTTCTTTAAATAAACTCGTTTGTCTGGAATAAAGTGAAAGAATGAAACAACGCCTTCTTTAAATGATCGCGTATGTCCGGTGTAATGAGAATGGAGGAGATAATGCCTTCTTTAAATTAAGGCCTCTCGAGACAGAAATTCTGTCCGCAATAAAGCAAAAAGAGGAGACAATTCGTTTACTAAGCAAGTAGCACGCTTGCCAGGTATAATAAATGATTGATATGAAGCAATTATGTGTTTCAAAACTGCTCTACACCATACTTATCTAAGAAAATGTATATTTGTTTAACATTCTGGAAAACGGCATTCTTACAAAGGTCATTCTGAAAAAGGTAGAATCCATCAAAAGTCACACCACGAAAGTTACAGACCGCCTAATGCTATATTGAGAAAATGAATTCGGCAAAATGTTTTTCGGTGAAATATAATAAATTCAATACATTTTGCGTAATAAGGGATCTTATATATTTTTTCCTTATTATGGCCAAATTCGCCTGCATCAAAATAAGAGATCAGATTAGTCCTTATAATCATTCTCAATTTATTCATCTTCCCATTATCATATTCAGGGCAGATACATGTTATTAAAGAACGAATAATAACATTCATTATCTGGTGAAACACCCACTGAAGAAGGGACACATTTACTATTGCATTATTCCGAGCAGATGCGTTCTTTTTAAAGAAGGAATCACATTCGCCATTGCCTTTTTCAGGTCAAACGCATTATTTTTGTTTACAAGGATTCACATCCACCATTGCCTTATATATTTGAAGAAGGTATATACAGGGCAGGAGTTTGATTCCGAAGATGGGAAAAATATTTACCATCGGAATTGCAATTTGATACTATTTTAGGAAAATAAAAAACTACCTTAGAAAACACTGTACTCTACTCTGATATCTTCTCTAATTCAAGAACACATCTTGGAGGATCAAGAACTACAAATACTATCAAAGGCTATTCAGCTGATAATCTCCAAAAAGACACTCTTGAATGTATCTTTGAACGCTGCTTTTTTCGGACGCATACAGTCGATTGCGAAGATGAGTTTGCAGAAGGTATTTTATTTTCGGGGAATTGTTCCATTCGGGAAAATTGCACTCGGGGAATTGTTACATTCGGGGAAATTACATTCGGGGAAATTGCATTCGGGGAATTGGTTTTTCTCAAAATCGCTTGGTATGTTCTTCATCGAAAATAATTAGACCCGTATTTTTTTATTTTTTTATTAGGTTCGATATAGGGTTACCAGAAAAATCGCTATTTTTCAATTTTTTTTTATTTTAAAAGCATCATAACTTTTGAATCACTGGATCGATTTGCAATGTTTTTTTATGGATAGAAAGCTTATTACTTCTAGTTAACTTTTTTGTTTGGTGTATTGATGTACTCAAATTTGCTTAAATGGGTAAAATATTCGCTTTTTTATGATTTTTGAAATGTTGGACAACAACGACTATATATTTTTATATTTTTTTAATGAAAATTCAAACATTTTTACATCCCGTCTAAGACGAATTAAGTACTCTCCATTTAATTCCACTAGCTAATTTTCGTTATCTTTGCAGATACGTATTTCGACCACAACTCTTCAGTGTCTCGTACTTGACTCGACTTAAGTCCACAGTTGTGGTCGAAATACGTATCTGCAAAGATAACGAAAATTAACTAGTGGAATTAAATGGAGAGTACTTAATTCGTCTTAGACGGTTGAATACATTCCACTAAAAGAGCTTTATATATTTTTCTGGATTTTTACATAACATATCAAAAAATTAGAAATGTTCATCAAGCCGTTTTTGAGTTACATTTTTTACAACGTTACAACCACTATTCACTTGGATCGTAGTGCAATTTGCACCAGTTCTGATCAATCACGGAGTAGCAACCATTGATATGTACAGTCAGTCTAAGCTAAGCTAAGCTAAGCTAAAAAATCATAACTTTTGAACCACTGGATCGATTTGCAATGTTTTTCTATGGGTAGAAAGCTAATTACTTCTAGTTCTTACTAACATATTTGGTTTGGTGTATTGGTGTACTCAAATTTGCTAAAATGGTCAAAATATTCGTTTTTTATGATTTTTGAAATGTTGGACGACTATATATTATTATATTTTTTATGAAAATTCTAACATTTTTACATAACATATCAAAAATTAGAAATGTTCATTGAGCAGTTTTTGAGTTACATTTTTTTGAAAATTTCAAGTTTTCTGCCCATACACATGGAATGAACGTTATTCTCCATTATTTCAAATAGCTCAAATTAAATCAAAAGTATGAAAATGTTATTCAAGAGTGTTTGTTTGGTCCCGTTTATTATAAGAATTTACGAATCACAATAGCTGAAAATAATTCAATCGGAATAGTCTGGTGTTGTTATTGATGATTTCATTTTCCAAAATCGGCAAAGCAGTATGTCGTTTTTCAAAAAGGTTGGTTTTCAGCGATCCATACAATAGGTTACCTGCTTTGTTTATATGTTTTCAATATTTTTGATGCAGGTAATTCATTGTATTTTCTTTTTTGATTATGATTCATCTGTCTCCTTTTCCTTGTTCACTCTACCTAAATGATACCCAAAGGGACTATTTAAAGTGGTCTATAAGATAAAGCATATGTTAGTCAAGAAAATCAGTGAAATTGTCCAGTTGCCTTACTGAAGAAACGTTTAATACAATGAAGCACGAATGCTCAAATTGCCATGTTTGGAGTAATTGTTACAGGAAACTTACTCCTAAACTGTATGATTATGCAGCGGAAAGGAGAATAAAGTTGGATAAAAGCTGTTCCTACATTTGTAATACCTGCTATTGCAGACTTTATCGCTTTATCAAGAAAGGAAACGAGCCAGCAACTCCATGTGTAGTTAATATAGAATGTGAAAATCAAGAACTAACCGTTTCTGAATCATCGAAACTTGATGATCTTGCCGTCGCCGGACCATCAGGCACCGATAATTTCGTCGTGGCGGGACCATCTAGAGTGAACAACTTCGCCGCACCAGCAAACATCAATAATGGTGGTTTCGAAATAATCGATCCCAATGCCGCTGGATCATCGGAAATTGACGCTGTTGCTGAGTGTTGGTAAGTAGAATTATCTCTTCTTTTGTTTATTCAGACAACATGCTAAAAAACATTATTTATTTGAACTATTGTTACCTAGTTTTGTTCTACTTCCGTGATGACGAATTTGCCTATCATAACTTCTGATACACAATTTGGCTTATAACTACTAAAAACAACCAGCGCGACTTACGTTTTTTTTTCGGATTACTGTGGGTCGTGTACTGACTTATGGAGCTGCTGGGAAACCACTGAATGGTATTGGCGATCGTCGATATCGCCTGCTTGACTGGCGTGTCAGATCGTGCCAGGTCGAACCAACGGGTTGTTCCTTTAGATATTGATGAGGAACCTCTGGCTCGGCTTGCCGCACCGGAAAGTCGAATGGATGGAAAGCTGATTATCCGATTATCCGTTTCCGTCCGGAACAAGATGGCGTCTTCCACAATGGCGTCGAATACTACCGCTGGACAAACTACTGACCGACACTGGTCTCGAGGTAAAGCGTTAGACTCTCCCTTGTAATGTCGAAGACCCCTCTTTTGCATTTGCCTCCAATGGAGAACAAGCACGGAAGATTTCTGGCTCAGGGGGATCTGGGAAAATGGGAAGGTCCAGTCGGGAAGATTTGTCCACGTGGGCCGCCTGGTCTGTGGTTTTGGGCCTAAATAAACGGAAAAAGGCCGCGTTTGGCCTATTCAGGTCGGTATTAGTAACCTGACAAAGCACCATTCGAAGGTTTTTTCAAGCATCCTGGTAAATTACCTTTTTCCGCTGGGTTTTATTGCACACTGTTCTCTCAGAACGCAATCTGTTTCCGTCAGTCACACAGTACCCTATATGTCATACTAACTTTTAGGTTAAGTTTTTAGCTTTTACAATTAACATCTAGTTTACCTTTATTTTTAATTTTACTACTAACAACTAGTTTTATTTTTAACAATCTTAATACTTTTAAGGACCAATAATCTAAAAGATTTAGAAAAGAAAATTACTAAAAAAGCACACTTATTTTTTAACTTCCACTACCTCGAATTATAACACGCGCCGCGCACTTCTAACTTCTTCGAAGTCTTGAGCCAGAAAGAAGGAATTAGTATGGTCGAGATAGCAAGAAGTCCCTTTTTCTATAAATCTTTGTTTACATAATTATTCTGACAATCCCTCTATCATCCATATCAAGAATCATATTACATTTTATGAACTGAGATTTCTGTTCCGGTTCACCTTAAAATGCTTCGAAAATGAATTCCGTGACCTCATACATAGATGGCAGCACTTAAGCCATTGGACCAGTGGCGTATAAAGCAGATCACACAAATACCCGCATTTGGTGGAGCTAATGCTTAAATATTTGAAACCATCGGGAACATAACTTCCCTTCCCAAATCCTGGACTGCATACAAAATTATGCAAGAATTCGTTGTTTCGCAACGAACTGAACAACGTGTAAAGGAATTACAGATGGAAACAGGTTGTATGAGCACAACGGAGACCAGAGTAAATATGTTGTCTTTTAGCGATGATATTCTAACTGTAGTTAGGGACTTTTATATTAGTGACGAGATCAGCAGAGCTTGTCCTGGTAAAAGGGATTTCGTTATTGAAAATATGGCAGGAGAAAAGTGCATGTACAACGCAGGTTACTTTTATGTAACCTTCGTGAAATTTATTTAATTTTCAAAGAGCAATATTTTACTTTTAAAATTGGATTTTCAATGTTTTCCAGCAGCCGCCCAAGTGGAACGCAGCCGCTGGTTCAAGTGGAACGCATACTGTCTGCGTATGCATTTATCATCAGAATGTTAAATTAATGTTTAAAACCCTTAAGGACAAAAAACTTATTCATAACCATTCAAAACGTATCATGACTTGGTTTTAAAATACTTTGTGAAAATCCTACAGAGGAATGTTGGTTGAAACCTGTGATTATTGCACGGGTACGCAGACACTGGAGAATGACCTGATGAATTTTCTTGAAAATATCGATTCCTTAGAATTTAAACCATGGAAGCAAACAGATCGTTGTCATTCAAATTCAATGTGAATGGATGCAGAAGAGTTTGTGGAAACATTTTTAGAAAAATTAAGCGCATTATCTCCGTATAATTTTATTGCAGAGCAACAAGGAAACTACTTAAAACAACTTAAAATTAATTGCTGACTTCTCTGAAAATTACTCTTTTGTTATTCAGGACGATATACAAGGTTTTCATTAGGCAAACGATCAATGCACTATCCATCCTTTTGCCATATATTAAAAGGATGAAGCACAAAATTTAAAGTTTACAAGCTTTATAGCAATCGCAGAATTTACTAAACATGACCATGTTGCCGTTCGGCTGTTTATAACAAATTGTGTGAATTTCATTGAAAAAGCTACCTGAAAAACATCTATTTTTTCTGATGGATCAGGCAGTCAATACAAAAATAAGATGACTGCTTTCAATTTGTGCCACATCTACAAGGACTTCGGTCTTAATGCAGAGTGGAACTTTTTTGCCACTTGCCATGGAAAAGGGCGTTGTGACGCTTTAGGAGGTGTTCTAAAGCGAAACGCTTCAAAAGCAAGTTTACAAGGCCATCATAATACAGCTGCATACAAACTTAACTCTTGGGCTGTTTCTAAAGTGGATTCCAAAATATGTTACGAGTTTTTCTCGGAAAAAAATTACAATGCAATGGAAAAGAAAATAAAGAACCGGTATACTCGTGTAAAACAAATCTCTGGGACACAATCGTTTCATTACTTTAAGCCACAAAATGAAAATTACATTATCGTGAAACGGTTTTTGTTTTCAGATGAAGAAAAGTGTGTTGTAAATTGTAAGAATTTTGCTATGTAGGGGAGGAGGTTCGGTTGTGGGCACCGTTCGGTTATGGGCACCCCTATGTATCTTTTGACAGATAAGAGATGCTGTCATTCTGACAACCGTCATTTGTTTGCTATAATAGCATGATGTTTTGTGCTCAATATCAAACCGGATGGGCATCTCTACTTTGAACTAGAAACAAATAAATTTTTCGTACAAGAAAAAACAACTCGAAAGTTTTTTGGCCTTTTCAAAGTGTCATAAATTAAAGGATTTAATTCAAAAGTAAGTTCTAATGCGTATTTACACAGTAAATTTAATCTATTTTGAGGCCCAATGTCGATTGCCATCAAAATCTAAGCGCGAATTTTTTTCTTCTCGTTCCAAAAGGCTGCGAAATTCGGTTGTGAGCACCTTTATTGGTTCGGTTATGGGCACCCTCATTTTATTGATATATCATTCAATATCGTTTTACTTGTCCCTTAACTTATTTTAATAACGTTTTAAGGCAGTTTTATAATTAGTTTGACATAATTGTTCGAAATAATGAGTTTATTTAATATTTTTGTTCTTTGGGTATGTCTAGTCATTATACACACACTTTTTGGAACAAAGCGTTGACCGATTTGCTTGCAACAAGTTGCATTCGACGAGGAATGCTTTCCCATTGTTTCCTATTGAAAAATGGTCAGATCGGACTATGGGATCAAAATTTATGGCCAAAATATTATTTTTTGAAATGAACGAGAAAGGCACTATTGCCGCTAGGGTGATTAATCAGGATTTTTTTGACTGTGATGCATACCAATAAAACGTAAATCAATGAAAAATTAAAACCCATTTACCTAAAGTGCTATTTTAGACCTTTCTTATGTGATTTTTTCAACATCCTCCTTAATGCACGACAAGTCGAGTCAAGTACGAGACACTGAAGACGACCACACAGTTGTGGTCGAAATACGTATCTGCAAAGATAACGAAAATTAACTAGTGGAATTAAATGGAGAGTACTTAATTCGTCTTAGACGGTTGAATACATTCCACTAAAAGAGCTTTATATATTTTTCTGGATTTTTACATAACATATCAAAAAATTAGAAATGTTCATCAAGCCGTTTTTGAGTTACATTTTTTGAAAATTTCAAGTTTTCTGCCCATACACACATGGAATGAATGTTATTCTCCATCACTTCAAAATAACTGCGGGAATCATTTCGTTGAAGTTATCAAACTTATTCCTAATAAATTCATGATAATCATGTTTACAAATCTAGTTTTATTTGTGAAGTAATGTACCCATCAAAAGTAGGGAAGGCTTGTCCAATTCTGACCCCATTAAATGTGAGAACTATAAATCAGCCTCAAATTGTTTAAAAGCAGAGACCAACATTGCTAGTTTACTCAGCCATGGTTTACGCTATAACTGGAACCACAATGGTCCGTTAGCGTCCTAATTCAGCATGAGTTCTCATAAGGAATGCAGAGGCACTCATGCCGAATTTGAGTGGTAGCGTAAACCACGACTGAGTAAACTTAACTATTTTGAATTATTCCACAAAAGGGTCATTTTGAGTGAACCGAACTGAAACTAGAAAATATTTTTTTAGGGTGTAGATTTTTTTAAATATTTTTTTAGTGAATTTTTTAATCAATTGTGAAGTCAAAAAAACACAATTTCTCCGACTAATGAAATCTACTTTGAAATTCTTTGTGTAATGAATGCTTTCCATTGGTATTTTTTTAAAAATTGGCTACCAGCGCTGTCTGAGAGAATCTTGGCTCTGCAATATTGAGGAATTGTAGCTCAAATCTCAAAGCTTTAGACTACAAGCAAGGGTTTTCTCTGATTACCTTCAATCCAAACTCAGCATTTAATTTAATTATTTTTATTTTTCATAATTCATCAAAAAAAAATATTAGGGGAGGAGGTTCGGTTGTGGGCACCCTTTTGTGTTTGGTCCATAACTTTGGCCCTGGTTGATCTTATGTCGACATTTGCATAGCAATCGAAAGCTTAACTTATAACCTTACTACTAGCAAAGAAATTAATATGATTTCATCGATTTAGAAAAAAAAATTGACAATTTAGAAAATTTGACATTTTTGGACATTTTCATTTCGTGGTTCGGTTGTGGGCACCCTTGAAAACTTAGCTAAAAATAAAGAAGCATGAATAAAAACCACCCAGATTTAAAGACAAGGAATAGTTTATTCATTCTAAAAGCCAGGAGACGCTAAAAAAACTCAAATCAATTCACCTAGCAGTGATGATGCCTCCCTCGGTGCATTAAGGAGGATGTTGAAAAAATCACATAAGAAAGGTCTAAAATAGCACTTTAGGTGAATGGGTTTTAATTTTTCATTGATTTACGTTTTATTGGTATGCATCACAGTCAAAAAAAATCCTGATTAATCACCCTAGCGGCAATAGTGCCTTTCTCGTTCATTTCAAAAAATAATATTTTGGCCATAAATTTTGATCCCATAGTCCGATCTGACCATTTTTCAATAGGAAACAATGGGAAAGCATTCCTCGTCGAATGCAACTTGTTGCAAGCAAATCGGTCAACGCTTTGTTCCAAAAAGTGTGTGTATAATGACTAGACATACCCAAAGAACAAAAATATTAAATAAACTCATTATTTCGAACAATTATATCAAACTAATTATAAAAACTGCCTTAAAACGTTATTAAAAATAAGTTAAGGGACAAGTAAAACGATATTGAATGATTTATCAATAAAATGAGGGTGCCCATAACCGAACCAATAAAGGTGCTCACAACCGAATTTCGCAGCCTTTTTGGAACGAGAAGAAAAAAAAATTCGCGCTTAGATTTTGATGGCAATCGACATTGGGCCTCAAAATAGATTAAATTTACTGTGTAAATACGCATTAGAACTTACTTTTTGAATTAAATCCTTTAATTTATGACACTTTGAAAAAGGCCAAAAAAAACTTTCGTGTTGTTTTTCTTGTACGAAAAATTTATTTGTTTCTAGTTCAAAGTAGAGATGCCCATCCGGTTTGATATTGAGCACAAAACATCATGCTATTATAGCAAACAAATGACGGTTGTCAGAATGACAGCATCTCTTATCTGTCAAAAGATACATAGGGGTGCCCATAACCGAACGGTGCCCACAACCGAACCTCCTCCCCTACCTAGCAAAATTCTTACAATTTACAACACACTTTTCTTCATCTGAAAACGAAAACCGTTTCACGAAAATGTAATTTTCATTTTGTGGCTTAAAGTAATGAAACGATTGTGTCCCAGAGATTTGTTTTACACGAGTATACCGGTTCTTTATTTTCTTTTCCATTGCATTGTAATTTTTTTCCGAGAAAAACTCGTAACATATTTTGGAATCCACTTTAGAAACAGCCCAAGAGTTAAGTTTGTATGCAGCTGTAATATGATGGCCTTGTAAACTTGCTTTTGAAGCGTTTCGCTTTAGAACACCTCCTAAAGCGTCACAACGCCCTTTTCCATGGCAAGTGGCAAAAAAGTTCCACTCTGCATTAAGACCGAAGTCCTTGTAGATGTGGCACAAATTGAAAGCAGTCATCTTATTTTTGTATTGACTGCCTGATCCATCAGAAAAAATAGATGTTTTTCAGGTAGCTTTTTCAATGAAATTCACACAATTTGTTATAAACAGCCGAACGGCAACATGGTCATGTTTAGTAAATTCTGCGATTGCTATGAAGCTTGTAAACTTTAAATTTTGTGCTTCATCCTTTTAATATATGGCAAAAGGATGGATAGTGCATTGATCGTTTGCCTAATGAAAACCTTGTATATCGTCCTGAATAACAAAAGAGTAATTTTCAGAGAAGTCAGCAATTAATTTTAAGTTGTTTTAAGTAGTTTCCTTGTTGCTCTGCAATAAAATTATACGGAGATAATGCGCTTAATTTTTCTAAAAATGTTTCCACAAACTCTTCTGCATCCATTCACATTGAATTTAAATGACAACGATCTGTTTGCTTCCATGGTTTAAATTCTAAGGAATCGATATTTTCAAGAAAATTCATCAGGTCATTCTCCAGTGTCTGCGTACCCGTGCAATAATCACAGGTTTCAACCAACATTCCTCTGTAGGATTTTCACAAAGTATTTTTAAAACCAAGTCATGATACGTTTTTGAATGGTTATGAATAAGTTTTTTGTCCTTAAGGGTTTTAAACATTAATTTAACATTCTGATGATAAATGCATACGCAGACAGTATGCGTTCCACTTGAACCAGCTAGAATACATTTTTTTGGGCGGCTGCTGGAAAACATTGAAAATCCAATTTTAAAAGTAAAATATTGCTCTTTGAAAATTGAATAAATTTCACGAAGGTTACATAAAAGTAACCTGCGTTGTACATGCACTTTTTCTCCTGCCATATTTTCAATAACGAAATCCCTTTTCCCAGGACATGCTCTGCTTATCTCGTCACTATTATAAAAGTCCCTAACTACAGTTAGAATATCATCGCTCAACAACATATTTACTCTGGTCTCCGTTGTGCTCATAAAACCTTTTTCAATCTGTAATTCCTTTACACGTTGTTCAGTTCGTTGCGAAACAACGAATTCTTGCATAATTTTGTATGCAGTCCAGGATTTGGGAAGGGAAGTTATGTAACCGATGGTTTCAAATATTTAAGCATTAGCTCCACCAAATGCGGGTATTTGTGTGATCTGCTTTATACGCCACTGGTCCAATGGCTTAAGTGCTGCCATCTATGTATGAGGTCACGGGAATTCATTTTCGAAGCATTTTAAGGTGAACCGGAACAGAAATCTCAGTTCATAAAATGTAATATGATTCTTGATATGGATGATAGAGGGATTGTCAGAATAATTATGTAAACAAAGATTTATAGAAAAAGGGACTTCTTGCTATCTCGACCATACTAATTCCTTCTTTCTGGCTCAAGACTTCGAAGAGGTTAGAAGTGCGCGGCGCGTGTTATAATTCGAGGTAGTGGAAGTTAAAAAAATAAGTGTGCTTTTTCAGTAATTTTCTTTTCTAAATCTTTTAGATTATTGGTCCTTAAAAGTATTACGATTGTTAAAAATAAAACTAGTTGTTAGTAGTGAAATTAAAAATAAAGGGAAACTAAATGTTGATTGTAAAAGCTAAAAACATAACCTAAAAGTTAGTATGACATATAGGGTACTGTGTGACTGACGGAAACAGATTGCGGTCTGAGAGAACAGTGTGCAATAAAACCCAGCGGAAAAAGGTAATTTACCAGGATGCTTGAAAAAACCTTCGAATGGTACTTTGTCAGGTTACTAATACCGACCTGAATAGGCCAAACGCGGCCTTTTTCCGTTTATTTAGGCCCAAAACCACAGACCAGGCGGCCCACGTGGACAAATCTTCCCGACTGGACCTTCCCATTTTCCCAGATCCCCCTGAGCCAGAAATCTACCCTGCTTGTTCTCCATTGGAGGCAAATGCAGAAGAGGGGTCTTCGACATTACAAGGGAGAGTCTAACGCTTTACCTCGAGACCAGTGTCGGTCAGTAGTTTGTCCAGCGGTAGTATTCGACGCCATTGTGGAAGACGCCATCTTGTTCCGGACGGAAACGGATAATCGGATAATCAGCTTTCCCTCCCTTCGGCTTTCCCGTTGGGCCAGCCCAGGCCGGGGTTCCTCATCAATATCTAAAGGAACAACCCGTTGGTTCGACCTGGCACGATCTGACACGCCAGTCAAGCAGGCGATATCGACGATCGCCAATACCATTCAGTGGTTTCCCAGCAGCTCCATAAGTCAGTACACGACCCACAGTAATCCGAAAAAAAACGTAAGTCGCGCTGGTTGTTTTTAGTAGTTATAAGCCAAATTGTGTATCAGAAGTTATGATAGGCAAATTCGTCATCACGGAAGTAGAACAAAACTAGGTAACAATAGTTCAAATAAATAATGTTTTTTAGCATGTTGTCTGAATAAACAAAAAGAAGAGATAATTCTACTTACCAACACTAGCAACAGCGTCAATTTCCGATGATCCAGCGGCATTGGGATCGATTATTTCGAAACCACCATTATTGATGTTTGCTGGTGCGGCGAAGTTGTTCACTCTAGATGGTCCCGCCACGACGAAATTATCGGTGCCTGATGGTCCGGCGACGGCAAGATCATCAAGTTTCGATGATTCAGAAACGGTTAGTTCTTGATTTTCACATTCTATATTAACTACACATGGAGTTGCTGGCTCGTTTCCTTTCTTGATAAAGCGATAAAGTCTGCAATAGCAGGTATTACAAATGTAGGAACAGCTTTTATCCAACTTTATTCTCCTTTCCGCTGCATAATCATACAGTTTAGGAGTAAGTTTCCTGTAACAATTACTCCAAACATGGCAATTTGAGCATTCGTGCTTCATTGTATTAAACGTGTCTTCAGTAAGGCAACTGGACAATTTCACTGATTTTCTTGACTAACATATGCTTTATCTTATAGACCACTTTAAATAGTCCCTTTGGGTATCATTTAGGTAGAGTGAACAAGGAAAAGGAGACAGATGAATCATAATCAAAAAAGAAAATACAATGAATTACCTGCATCAAAAATATTGAAAACATATAAACAAAGCAGGTAACCTATTGTATGGATCGCTGAAAACCAACCTTTTTGAAAAACGACATACTGCTTTGCCGATTTTGGAAAATGAAATCATCAATAACAACACCAGACTATTCCGATTGAATTATTTTCAGCTATTGTGATTCGTAAATTCTTATAATAAACGGGACCAAACAAACACTCTTGAATAACATTTTCATACTTTTGATTTAATTTGAGCTATTTGAAATAATGGAGAATGACGTTCATTCCATGTGTGTATGGGCAGAAAACTTGAAATTTTCAAAAAAAAAATGTAACTCAAAAACTGCTCAATGAACATTTCTAATTTTTTGATATGTTATGTAAAAATGTTAGAATTTTCATAAAAAATATAATAATATATAGTCGTCCAACATTTCAAAAATCATAAAAAACGAATATTTTGACCATTTTAGCAAATTTGAGTACACCAATACACCAAACCAAATATGTTAGTAAGAACTAGAAGTAATTAGCTTTCTACCCATAGAAAAACATTGCAAATCGATCCAGTGGTTCAAAAGTTATGATTTTTTAGCTTAGCTTAGCTTAGCTTAGACTGACTGTACATATCAATGGTTGCTACTCCGTGATTGATCAGAACTGGTGCAAATTGCACTACGATCCAAGTGAATAGTGGTTGGGTTTTACCATCTATTCTCGAAGTGCACGTTTCAGCAGCTCTCAAATGTTGATCAATAACGGCGCCGGCCAAGTCCTTACAGTCAGTTGGGGAAGGGAGGGAATGTTAGTGTGTGGTTATTGTTGCTACTAGAGACCGAGAATACCTCTGCATCTCCACAATTACCACGGGAAGGAAGTTGTGTTAGTTGGGTGGGGTAATCAGTAACATAGATCAGGATTCACCATGGAAAGTGATGTGACTATGCAACTTCTATACTACAGTATTAGCATTTCCTTGATTTGTTCAATTGTTTATCCTTCGCGAGAATAAACAATTAATCGCTCAAAATGAGCGATTGTTCATTTGAATTTCGGATGAGGCACCCGCGGCATCATTTCTTCAACGCAAGGAAAGTAAAAAAGAAACGGGATTTAAATTGAAAATAAAATAAAGGCTGTTCAACCAAATTGATAGTAATCGGAAAGCTAATTATGTTATCTCTATTTGACGTTAAATAAGAATGTTCAGCCAGACATATTTTGTTAATTTACGTTTTTTTTTTACATGTCGTTTATTTTGCATTACTTTCGCGCGTGTGTTTGTCGCTTGCCGTGGCCAGTATACCGTAATCAGGATCTCACTGGTATTAATCCTGATATGCCCTTTGGCACTCGTGTTGGGCTTGTGCGCTTTGAGCGGCACACGGTCGCTTTTCAGTCAATATAAAGTCGTACATACTGCAATACAAGATGCTAAATTGGAGACGATATTGATACACGATATACATACATGTTGTATGGAGAAGCACCTATATCGACTCCACTTCAACAGCCTACACGACACCATATACTTTTATGTGTTGACTGGGTTTGATAGGGCCTGCCTATATAGACACATGCAGCTTTTTGCAGAGGTTCAACAGAGCCCACTGTCAAACCCCACTACATCCTAGGCAGGCCCCCTAACTCGCAGTGGCCATGGGGAGGGGTTGTCAAGCCCTTGGACATAGTCCCTGCTGCCCCTATCAAAAGTTATGATTTTTTTAAAATTAAAAATTCGAAAAATAGCGATTTTTCTGGTAACCCTATATCGAACATGGTCACCCTAATAAAAAAAATAAAAAAAATACGGGTCTAATTATTTTCGATGAAGAACATACCAAGCGATTTTGAGCAAAATTGGACAACTTTTTTTTCAACTCTATTCTTTTCTCATGGAATCGCTGTATATATAAAAAGTTGTTCCATTGTCGAAGAAAATGTGGCTTGGTTATCCTCGACGCGAGATAAATCTTTTCAAAGCCTGAAGGAAACGCTTAGTGGGTAAATCCGTAACTAATTTCATGTGTATGGCCTTCGTACGGAAACAAACAAAGAGTGCCGCATATGCCTTCATAGCTGCACGTCTCAGACCAGGTCTACCATATACCGGACAAAAGTAGTCTACTCCAGCGCGTGAAAAGGGTCTCGAAACAGTCACTCTTGTAGCTGGCAAGTCACCCATAAATTGTTGGGCCGTTGAAGGTTTAGACCGATAGCATCTTAGGGAGTTTCCGAGTAAGGTTCCTTCCTTCAATGGCCAGTTTTTGAGCCTCACGGTTGATAGCAAAAATTGAAGGCCTACGTGTAACAATCTTTCATGGTAAGTTTCCTAGAAAAAAGTGTGCCGACCAGAATTGGGGGGTTCTTCTTATCTTCAGGCTATTTACAATAGTTTGGCCTTCCTCCAATACGCAAAAGACCATCGTCCTTGGAAATAAAGGGTGAAATCATCTAAGCAGCGATTTATGTGGAAGTGCGGATCCCTTGGACAAAGCTTCCATTCCTGCATAACAATTTTGGCCTCGACGATCACTGCTCCAATTAGCCCAATTGGATCGAAAAGAGTAGCGATTGTTGATAGAATTCTCCATTTACTCAGCATTTCCGTTGAATCTAATTGAAATTTGAACCTTAATTTGTCTGTCCTAGGTATCGGAACTAACCCGAGGGTAGTGGCCTCCTTGGTGTTGGGTATGGCTAAGCTAAGTCCTCTAATACCTCCGAACAGTTAGACGCCCATTTGCCAAGGTGGAAGCTTCCTGCTTCCATCAAACCTTGAAGTTCAAATTGCAATCTCGCTGCTTCCTCCATAGTTTCTGCTCCAGTAATTACGTCATCCATGTAGCCCAATCATTACGAACAATATAAGAGATAATGCGACTCGATATAATCGGCAAAGCCCTAGGCGACGAATACAGGATCACGATTGGAAGCTTGGAACATGGAATTGCAAGTCGCTAGGTTTCGCAGGTTGCGACATGATGATCTACGATGAATTACATCCCCGCAACTTCGACGTCGTGGCGCTACAGGAGATTTGCTGGACAGGACAGAAAGTGTGGAAAAGCGGGCATCGAGCGGCTACCTTCTACCAAAGCTGTGGCACCACCAAAGAGCTGGGAACCGGCTTCATAGTGCTGGGTAAGATGCGCCAACGCGTGATTGGGTGGCAGTCAATCAACGCAAGGATGTGCAAGCTGAGGATTAAAGGCCGTTTCTTCAACTATAGCATCATCAACGAGCACTGCCCACACGAAGGGAGACCCGACGACGAGAAAGAAGCGTTCTACGCACAGCTGGAGCAGACATACGATGGATGCCCACTGCGGGACGTTAAAATCGTCATCGGTGACATGAACGCACAGGTAGGAAGGGAGGAAATGTATAGACCGGTCATCGGACCGGATAGTCTGCACACCGTATCGAATGATAAAGGCCAACCATGCATAAACTTCGCAGCCTCCCGCGGAATGGTAGTCCGAATTAACTTCTATCCCCGCAAAAATATTCACAAGGCCACATGGAGATCACCTAACCAAGAAACGGAAAACCAAATCGATCACGTTCTAATCGACGGTAAATTCTTCTCCGACATCACGAATGTCCGCACTTACCGCAGTGCGAATATTGAATCCGACCACTACCTCGTTGCAGTATGCCTGCGCTCAAAACTCTCGACGGTGTACAACACGCGTCGAAGTCGGACGCCGCGGCTTAACATTGGGCGGCTACAAGACGGTAGACTAGCCCAAGAATACGCGCGGCAGCTGGAAGTGGCACTTCCAACGGAAGAGCAGCTAGGCGCAGCGTCTCTTGAAGATGGCTGGAGAGATATTCGATCCGCCATTGGTAGCACCGCAACCGCTGCACTTGGCACGGTGCCCCGGATCAGAGAAACGACTGGTATGACGGCGAATGTGAGCAGTTAGTAGAAGAGAAGAATGCAGCATGGGCGAGATTGCTGCAACACCGCACGAGGGCGAACGAGGCACGATATAAACAGGCGCGGAACAACCAAAACTCGATTTTCCGGAGGAAAAAGCGCCAGCAGGAAGATCGAGACCGTGAAGAAACGGAGCAACTGTACCGCGCTAATAACACACGAAAGTTCTATGAGAAGTTAAACCGTTCACGTAAGGGCCACGTGCCACAGCCTGATATGTGTAAGGACATAAACGGGAACCTTCTTACGAACGAGCGTGAGGTGATCCAAAGGTGGCGGCAGCACTACGAAGAACACCTGAATGGCGATGTGGCAGACGAAGATGGCGGTATGGTGATGGACCTGGGAGAACGCGCGCAGGACATAATTCTACCGGCTCCGGATCTCCAGGAAATCCAGGAGGAGATTGGCCGGCTGAAGAACAACAAAGCCCCTGGGGTTGACCAACTACCAGGAGAGCTATTTAAACACGGTGGTGAGGCACTGGCTAGAGCGCTGCACTGGGTCATTACCAAGATTTGGGAGGAGGAAGTTTTGCCGCAGGAGTGGATGGAAGGTGCCGTGATTGTAGCAACTACCGCGCAATCACATTGTTGAACGCTGCCTACAAGGTACTCTCCCAAATTTTATGCCGTCGACTAGCACCAATTGCAAGGGAGTTCGTGGGGCAGTACCAGGCGGGTTTTATGGGCGAACGCTCCACCACGGACCAGGTGTTCGCCATTCGCCAAGTACTGCAGAAATGCCGCGAATACAACGTGCCCACACATCATCTATTCATCGACTTCAAAGCCGCATATGATACAATCGATCGGGACCAGCTATGGCAGCTAATGCACGAACACGGTTTTCCGGATAAACTGACACGGTTGATCAAAGCGACGATGGATCGGGTGATGTACGTAGTTCGAGTTTCAGGGGCATTCTCGAGTCCCTTCGAAACCCGCAGAGGGTTACGGCAAGGTGATGGTCTTTCGTGTTTGCTATTCAACATCGCTTTGGAAGGGGTAATACGAAGAGCAGGGATTAACACGAGTGGTACAATTTTCAATAAGTCCGTCCAGCTATTTGGCTTCGCCGACGACATAGATATCATGGCACGTAACTTTGAGAAGATGGAGGAAGCCTACATCAGACTGAAGAGGGAAGCTAAGCGGATCGGACTAGTCATCAACACGTCGAAGACGACGTACATGATAGGCAGAGGTTCAAGAGAAGACAATGTGAGCCACCCACCGCGAGTTTGCATCGGTGGTGACGAAATCGAGGTGGTAGAAGAATTTGTGTACTTGGGCTCACTGGTGACTGCCGAAAATGACACCAGCAGAGAAATTCGGAGACGCATAGTGGCTGGAAATCGTACGTACTTTGGACTCCGCAAGACGCTCCGATCGAATAGAGTTCGCCGCCGTACCAAACTGACAATCTACAAAACGCTAGCTAGACCGGTAGTCCTCTGCGGACACGAGACCTGGACGATGCTCCTGAAGGACCAACGCGCACTGGGAGTTTTTGAAAAGAAAGTGTTGCGTACCATCTATGGTGGGGTGCAGATGGCGGACGGTACGTGGAGGAGGCGAATGAACCACGAGTTGCATCAGCTGTTGGGAGAACCATCCATCGTTCACACCGCGAAAATCGGAAGACTGCGGTGGGCCGGGCACGTAGCCAGAATGTCGGACAGTAACTCGGTGAAAATGGTTCTCGACAACGATCCGACGGGAACAAGAAGGCGAGGTGAACAGCGGGCAAGGTGGATCGATCAGGTGGAGGACGATTTGCGGACCCTCCGCAGACTGCGTGGTTGGCAAAGTGCAGCCATGGACCGAGCTGAATGGAGAAGACTTTTATGTGCAGCACAGGCCACTCCGGCCTTTGTCTGATAATAAATAAATAAAAGATTTCAGTGGGCTGGTCACTAAGTGCGAATGTCGGAAGAAAGATTTGCGAAAACAATATTCAACAGAGATCCAGATAGGGGCCGGTAGCTACGTGGAAGGCTACGAACACGCTGGCTGCACGCGGTGGAATCGTACCGGGGGACCCTGAACGTTCGGAGAAACTGGAGGAACATCGCCCAAGACCGACGATTATGGAGCTCTACAATACGCCAGGCATAGGTGTATCGACGCTGTAGCCAACCAGGTATCCATGTAGGTATCCTGCTGCACTGCGATAATGATAATTGTCGAAACATGGCATATTGAAGCTTCATTTTGGCCAGTTTCCCGACTAGAAGAGCATAACAAAAACTGAATACAATTTTAACATATTAAAACATTATTAACCAATAAAAATTTCTGATTGTTGATTAGAATCTGGAGACCTATCACGACCTGTGAAAATTTCCAACTGCGATAGGTAAAATTATTTCGAAATTCAAATCAGCATAACTTTGCGTAGAATGATCCGATTTTGATGAAACCAGGACCATCAGAAGCGGACACTCTTCTAGTATATTGCCCCTTTTTTAAATCTCAGATTGGCCATTGGCCACCGGAGATGTTTTGGGTTTTCCGACCTTCTTGTCGAGTTACCAATACGGCAAAGTTTGATATTTGCTCTCAGTGCTTGAAAGTTACTGAAATTTGGAGATTTTGCTAGATTTTTCGTTTATTCGCTCATTTTATCTTCTGTGTAAATTTAAAAAAAATAATCTTGGCGAATTTGAATTATTTTTGGTAACGAAAAAATCGGGCGTCATGAAAACACATCTAATGATCGCGATGACTACTACGATACGACGAATTTCTTGTGGAAATCCAAAGAACTTTGTTCGAAATCCCAGAATATTCCCGAGAAAATTTCCTTGAAGCTTTGCATGAAATCTTCTTCGAAATTCTAAAGACTTCAAGTGCACGTTCGGAAAAAAATGAGAAAAATCCCAAAAATCTCCTATGAAAAAAAATTCGAACAACTTCTAGTGGAATTTCTAAAAAAAATCATGTGGAATTTCTGAAGGATATCCCGTTAAAATGCAAAGAAATTCTAGTTGAAATTAAATTTTGAACGGGGAAGAGACATATGGCCGAAAGTCAATCGGTCGAAATCCATTCGGGTGAAGGCCAAAAGGTCACAAGCCCGGCAGATGTTTGGCCAAATATATTATCTAACCAAACAAACCATTAGGCCGAAAATTATGCGGCCAAAATTGTCATTTGGCCAAAATGGACATTCGGCCGAAAATGTCGTGCGGCTGAACAGGTCATTTGACCGAAAAAGTCGTTTGGCCGAAATGGTTGTGTGGCAAAAAAGGTCATTTGACCGAAATGCATATACTAAAAAAAAGAAAGCCTATCCACTCACTACACACCCAATGTTATTTACTCTATACAGGTCCGGTTGAGCGTTCATGTGAGAGGATCAAAAAGTGTAAATATCCCTCGTCAGCTGATTGGTGACGTCAAACTCACACAAGATTTCATTCATGAAGTGTGAGTTTGACGTCAACGTTTTTTTTTGTTTCCGCCACTGCCGTCGGGCGACACGAACACAATTACTGACTCCATTGTTTCACGAACACATTAGCGCTCTCTCGCCCGAATCTGTATAAAATCCGTAACATTGCTACACAGCCTCTTGTTACTCATTACATGAACCTAAACATATCCACGTTCAGTGTTCTGAAATAATCGCGGGATGCACAAGAGGTCAATCTTTGGACTACCCTATTCTTACTTTAGTTTCTTGCCGAAGTTTAGTTTATTATTTTCCCCAACATCATAAAACAAGTATATTGAAAAACTCGAGGGTGGTCCCAAGGAAGGTATGTTCAGCACGAAGCACTCAAATCAATCTCGGCTAAGAACGTGCTAGTGAAACCCCTGAATGACTCGCACAATTGCTGAAATAACCACATCGATTCCAGCCATACGTAAAATGCCACCTCAACATGTGCTCAGAAAGACGTCAATCGTCCGACTCGGGTCGCATTGTTGGATAACACCCTCTCGAGATGGCATTTTCTCCGGTTCTCTTCCTCGCAGGCACACTTTCTTCCTGCCAACCCAGCCCGGGAGGCGGTGACGCACGATCGCTTTGTACTTGAAGTGGCTGTAAAACTGCTTGTAATAAAATTCTCCAAATTCCATAAGTCCATATAATTTTCTGGTTAGTCAACGGTACAAATCATCGTCTAGTGCCTCACATAAACGCTCCATGGTACGGGTGCGGACAAAAGAAGGCCCTTTCCCCCAGTTCGACGAGGACCGGTCGACATGGGAGATTTCACAGTGCATGTGAGTGTGTGGCCCTTATTCGGTCGGTTGGTCGGCTTCCGTGAACCGTGGCATATGTGAGGAACGGATGAAGGCTTTCTCCTCTTGATAAGATTGCCGGTTTCAACAGATGCTCCTTTGCCGAACAACTCTAAACTCTGAAGAAAGTCTCCTGTTGTGTAACGAGCAACTTAGACGCTATCATCCTATTCATAAAGTCAACATTATAAAGGCTTAATAGAAAAACCTTTCTAAGTCCTTGCTTGAGAGCGTCCCCCACTTGAAGGCGGATGTTTGGCCTGTCCAAAAGTGGTGACATAAATCGTTACGCACCTTTCTTCTTGCCGGTCTGCGCTTCTGGAGACACAAACCAAACAATCCAGCCAGGGGGGAAGCCAAGTCAGTCGGGGTCGTTCCGGTGCTACCGAGGATTGATGCTGGTCTTTAGCAAAAAAAAAAGTCACTCGCCCACCCACCCCGTTGCTGAACTGTGTGTTATCTTGCAATCCTGCGGGCCCATAAAAGAGGCTTACCTTAATAATATTATCGTTTGAGATTCTTCCGCTTATTTTCGTTTGTGTCTGAGGTTCAAAGAAAACGAAGACGGAAGCTGTCTGTTTGTTGCCGCCTTGCGGGCCAAGCCTGACTGGGGCCGTGTGAAGGTTTTTATTATCTCGGAAGTATCACCCCTCGGGAGATTTTTTTTTGTTTCCCCATGATTTCAGACAAGGAAGAGGAAAATAATATCAACACTCACTTGAACAGAGAGAGCGTAGTCTCATACGTGCAATTACGCCCGAAGAATGCCCTCAGAAGATCAATTCAGGGAGTCATGCTTCGAGAGTGGCTTATTTTTTGTGTTTCGGATTTTTATCATGAATTGTGTGGAATGTGCTGCTCAGCAAGGATCAAAGAGGAAAACCATTCAGACAGTGCAATGGCCCGACGTGGAAGAGAGGTGGATTACATGAATGTTTATGATTGTAATATGTTATTTTATTGTGTTTTAATAGATATCATGACTCTTGGCGCCATTCAGGCAGTCGTTACCGGATAGCAAGACTTCCTTCCTTATGTGTTGCAGCTAGGTTAACATTTTTTGCTAAATTGGATACATATATTGGCACGGCCAGTTGAAAAATGTGCTGACTATGTCCATCCAGCAGGAACGGTAAATCTCAGTCAATTCGAAAGGTGTTTTTGGAAACAGAAAGCCTTTTTAAGAGATGGAAATCCGTAGCTAACAAAGCAGGAAGCTGATAAGAGAAAACGGAAAATTCAATAAATCTATCTGAGATATAAATCATCCGACGAGTAATACTTTTATTCGGTTTATGATTTATGGGAGGTGGTACTTGGTTGAGGTACGCATCGTTTGCACTTCATACTGGAATGTGATTGAAAATCTGAAGTAGAAAAAGTATTATCTTCCAAAGGAAAATTGCAATCCTAACACCCTCTTATAGTGATGCCTAGAAGATGGCTACTTCCCAGATTGGCGTAAGATATGCAAACTGATACCGTTGTCAGAACCAAGGAAACCGCCCAAAAATTCCACTTCCTGCAGCTCATATACAGACTAAAAAAATCAGAAATAGCTCAGAAAGTAGAATTCCTTCGTGAGTTCTTTCGGTGATTCCTTCAGAAATTCGACAAAAATGTCGTCTTGAGTTCTTCCCGAAATTCCTTCAGGAGTTCTTTCCCATTTCCATTTCTATTTCTATTTCTATTTCTATTTCTATTTCTATTTCTATTTCTATTTCTTTTTCTATTTCTATTTCTATTTCTATTTCTATTTCTATTTCTATTTCTATTTCTATTTCTATTTCTATTTCTATTTCTATTTCCATTTCCATTTCTATTTCTATTTCTATTTCTATTTCTATTTCTATTTCTATTTCTATTTCTATTTCTATTTCTATTTCTATTTCTATTTCTATTTCTATTTCTATTTCTATTTCTATTTCTATTTCTATTTCTATTTCTATTTCTATTTCTATTTCTATTTCTATTTCTATTTCTATTTCTATTTCTATTTCTATTTCTATTTCTATTTCTATTTCTATTTCTATTTCTATTTCTATTTCTATTTCTATTTCTATTTCTATTTCTATTTCTATTTCTATTTCTATTTCTATTTCTATTTCTATTTCTATTTCTATTTCTATTTCTATTTCTATTTCTATTTCTATTTCTATTTCTATTTCTATTTCTATTTCTATTTCTATTTCTATTTCTATTTCTATTTCTATTTCTATTTCTATTTCTATTTCTATTTCTATTTCTATTTCTATTTCTATTTCTATTTCTATTTCTATTTCTATTTCTATTTCTATTTCTATTTCTATTTCTATTTCTATTTCTATTTCTATTTCTATTTCTATTTCTATTTCTATTTCTATTTCTATTTCTATTTCTATTTCTATTTCTATTTCTATTTCTATTTCTATTTCTATTTCTATTTCTATTTCTATTTCTATTTCTATTTCTATTTCTATTTCTATTTCTATTTCTATTTCTATTTCTATTTCTATTTCTATTTCTATTTCTATTTCTATTTCTATTTCTATTTCTATTTCTATTTCTATTTTTATTTCTATTTCTATTTCTATTTCTATTTCTATTTCTATTTCTATTTCTATTTCTATTTCTATTTCTATTTCTATTTCTATTTCTATTTCTATTTCTATTTCTATTTCTATTTCTATTTCTATTTCTATTTCTATTTCTATTTCTATTTCTATTTCTATTTCTATTTCTATTTCTATTTCTATTTCTATTTCTATTTCTATTTCTATTTCTATTTCTATTTCTATTTCTATTTCTATTTCTATTTCTATTTCTATTTCTATTTCTATTTCTATTTCTATTTCTATTTCTATTTCTATTTCTATTTCTATTTCTATTTCTATTTCTATTTCTATTTCTATTTCTATTTCTATTTCTATTTCTATTTCTATTTCTATTTCTATTTCTATTTCTATTTCTATTTCTATTTCTATTTCTATTTCTATTTCTATTTCTATTTCTATTTCTATTTCTATTTCTATTTCTATTTCTATTTCTATTTCTATTTCTATTTCTATTTCTATTTCTATTTCTATTTCTATTTCTATTTCTATTTCTATTTCTATTTCTATTTCTATTTCTATTTCTATTTCTATTTCTATTTCTATTTCTATTTCTATTTCTATTTCTATTTCTATTTCTATTTCTATTTCTATTTCTATTTCTATTTCTATTTCTATTTCTATTTCTATTTCTATTTCTATTTCTATTTCTATTTCTATTTCTATTTCTATTTCTATTTCTATTTCTATTTCTATTTCTATTTCTATTTCTATTTCTATTTCTATTTCTTTTTATGTATAGTTGCGTCTTTTGAAATAAATCTTTGTGTTGGATCACCGCAAGAATAGTCTAGAAGAAGTACGCCATTGAGTTACCTACGCTAAGAATTGAGTCTTATGAGTTCCCTACAGTCAGCTACCAAAGAAACACATGGGGTTTAGCCAGCATATAGCGCATCATGACGCCAAAAGTAGCGCGTGGCTTGCGGCCAACGACCCGCACGCCGGTCTTTTGAAGTTGCGTTGACCTTTGGCTTGTCCGGCATTCCACGCTTGGCACGATTCTTAGCGAGCAAGCTTACTGGCTAATTTGAATCGTCTGTGGGAATGATATGCACGATTTTGGGGGATTTCGTGGATAAATTCTTTTGATGCTCGGGTTCGCAAATTTCAACTTCGTTGAATTTCGCGAACTCTGGAGAAAATGTCTAAAAATTTCGCGGTATCTGAGGATTTTCCCAACTCAGAATCGTTGACTTTGTTCCGTTCCGTGGAAGAGGCAAAAGCGGTCAATTTTGTTCCGTGCCGTAGTGTGTTTCAAAAGTCGAGCATAAGTAATAGACGCTCAATTAGTAAGATTCCGTGTGAATTGTGTGTGCGTAGATCCGAGTTCAAAAAGGTCCGTGGCAGCAAAGGCAGCCGACACACTACACCAATCCGATAAGACCGTCTTTTGACCCCACGCATCGGCTACAAAAGTTCCCGGGGTACACTTGGCCGGAGAAGGTGGCGAACCGTCAACATCGCACCTTTGGCAGGCGAAGCCAACCCACCGCAATCAACATCAATCAAGTTTGCATCGTACCTCCAACCGCATAGCAGCAGATCGCCGTTGTCGTCGTCATCATCGTCAGCGACTACCGACGGCGCCTCATCAACTTTGCTTTGCGCGCCAGGAGATGAACGGGCGCTTGTACCGCGCCCATGCGTAAGCCCGCGCACCGAAGGAAGTGAGTGACCGTACCACATCGACGCAATACGCCGTCCGTCGGCGTGAGTTTCTGGACCGGAGTAGTGCGTAATTCAGCTCCGGCCCCATCCGTACACGCTTAAAATGACTTACATATTTTTGTGTTCTGTTCACACTAAACGGGCCTCTCCTGGAACAACTCATATTATGAGTAACTACGATGTTACTCATTTTTGTGTAACCGATGGCCGATGATTTTCGGTGAGTTCATTTTACACAGCGAGAGAGCAGTCGGAAATCGAACCTAACCTCAATTGTATGTTTTCAAATTAATGTTTAAGTAAGCCAACTTTTCCATACTTATTCAGGCTTCTCCAATCGTTTTGATCAACAAAACAAAGTGCGATGATTGTATTCGCACTTTTTTTGTTCGCCATCAAAACAAAGGAAAAACCTCGAAAAGTAGGGATTTCTTACAGCACATTCTGCACGTTCGCCATCATAGCGACCCGAAGGAACTTTGACAGTTCGAGGCAAACTCACTTACACATATCATGCACATGTGAGACAGTACACAGCGACTGCTTATGTTTCACACAAAATTTTCACCTCATAGTGAGAGTTGGCCAAGGCGTCGCCGGGATGTGTAAAGCTATTCATGCGATGTGTACTTGACTTTAAGCGTGTAGGTCCTCCACGCTTAAGTGCGAATTCTTTTGTTTTGATTGCACGATTGAGCAGCCCTGAATAAGTATGGAAAAGTTGGCTTACTTAAAACATTAATTTGAAAACATACAATTGAGGTTAGGTTCAAGATTTCGACTGCTCTCTCGCTGTAAAAATGAACTCACCGAAAATCATCGGCCATCGAAAGTTACACAAAAATGAGTAACATCGTAGCATTTACTCATAATATGAGTTGTTCCAGGAGAGGCCCGTTTTAGTGAACGGAACACATATGTGTACATGCTTTCTTCATTTTAAGCGCAAACTCGCCAAGCAAACCGTGAGTAAAATGCATGCGAAATTGTTTGTGTTGTCCATGGCCATATGTGACCCAGTAGAGGCACAACAATTTTGTTTCGATACGGCTCCCGTGTGAAGCTCACCGTATGTGAGAAGCGAGAGTGAGTTCGCAGGAGAAGTTTGTCGGAGTCACACGCTTAAAATGAATTACATATTTTTGTGTTCCGTTCACACAAAACGGGCCTCTCCTGGAACAACTCATATTATGAGTAACTACCATGTTACTCACTTTTATGTAACCGATGGCCGATGATTTTCGGTGAGTTCATTTTACACAGCGAGAGAGCAGTCGGAAATCGAACCTAACCTCAATTGTTAATGTTAAAGTAAGCCAACTTTTCCATACTTATTCGGAGGCTTCTCCAATCGTTTCGATCAACAAAACAAAGTGCGATGACTGTATTCGCACTTTTTTTTTGTTTCGCCATCAAAACAAAATGAAAAAGCTCCGAAAAAGTATGATTTCTTGCAGCACATTCTGCACACGTTCGCCATCATAGCGACCCGAAGGGACTTTGACAATTCGAGGCAAACTCACTTACACATATCATGCACATTTGAGACAGTACACAGCGACTGCTTATGTTTCACACAAAATTTTCAATCATTGTGAGAGTCGGTCAAGGCGTCGCCGTGATGTGTGAAAATTATTCATGCGATGTGTACTTGACTTTAAGCGTGCAGCTGAAGGAGAAGAGTCCCGTAGCCGGTGAAGAGAACGGCAAAGCAGAAGTTGGAAGAGAGTGTACGCACGTAGAGATTAGGGAATTGCACGCACACATAGTTAACGCAAAGGGAAACAGCGGGAAATGCTAGGCCTAGGCGAATGCAGGGAAGGAAGACAAATGCAATAAAACCCATGTAAACCTTGATTGGAGCCTCATGCATGGGAGGAATCAGAGCCGAAAGAAATATCTCGATCGTAAGCGTTAGACCGGTTCAAATCTGCTATTTGGATGTATTTAGTTGATGCCCTGTAAAGAATTTATGTTGCTTCGCGGTTGTATGTAGTTTAATTGTGAAAATTTTGTTTGTTTACTGGGTAGTCAGCCCGATTCTGACTTTTGGACCGCTTTCTAGTCTTGACAGGGTGGAACGGGTAACAGTTTTGGGTTGGTCCGATGAGGAAAACCCCCGCCTGAATGACTTGTTTCCAGGCCGGATATCGGAAGAGTTTATTTGGGAAATCTCTTGGGATCAGTTGTCCGCTCGGAAACGAGAAGTACGACGGACGTATTCGGATTAGCCAGTCAGCTTTCTTTCTAAGAAAAGTGACCCTTCCCCTAAGGAGGTCTCAAGCCGGGCAACGAAAACTTGTTGGGCGGTCTCCTTCCAGGAGTGGCGCATAAGCCGCCCAATTATTAACCGGAAACGCGACTGGCCGTCCCGTTATATCTGGCGCCCAACGTGGGGCTTTTTCATGATTTTTTGTAGCTGATTGTTTGTAAAATAACCTTTTATATTTAAGTTTGTATTTTTGTTGCATATAAAAGCACATATTTATGTTGAAAGTGGAAAATCTATTGCAAGGGAACTCGAATTTCGGAAATTTGTGTTGAATATATGATATTTTTGTTTTCTGTATTCATATTTATTTATTATTCACGTTTATTTCAATAAACTTACATATTTGTTACATCATTGTTAATTTATTATATGTTAATCACATTTTTGTTTCATAATTTATTTTTCTTGTTCTATATTATTTATTGCTGAGTGTTATTTATTATATTATTCTGTTTGAATTTGGAAAATCATTAAAAGGTAACTCAAAACGTATACTAGACTTAAGCCATAAAATTTACATCTTTGCGGTAGATCTTTGTTGAGTGTAATTTTTCTTCTGTTGTTAATTTGTTGGCACTATTTCAAAATGAATCAAGTTTTTCCCAGAGCCGAGGATCTCAACTCCGAAGAGATCGATTATGAGCTCGCGATTCGACAACAACCAGAAGAAGTTTATAAGCTTGATTTGTCTGGAAGGCAAAGAACATTGAGACGTTTATTTAGGAAGATCTGAAAGATGGACGCAACTATCGTTCGCCTTACTCCATTAGCGAGGAAGCGGCACACGTTGAAGGTAGAATTGAAAATTTAACAAAAGCATTGGAAAAGAGAGTTGAAATTAAACTAGAATCTCGAGTGATCCACTACTGGTATCGGGTTAAACGGGCGGTAGCTAGGAACGACGAGGAGAAGAAGTTGCGAAGAGATTTGGTAAGAAGAATCGAGACTGTTATGCAGAACTTTCAGTTTGGTCCCTCGCTTTCACCATACAAACAACAAATAAATAAAATTATTCAGAGTAATGATGATGAAGCGAGTGGTCAAACTATGGGTGGAGCAGTAGGAGGACCAGGTGTATCAGAGGACTATTCTCATTTTCTCGATAATCCTTGCAAATCGAACGATTATTCCAAGGGTGCCATTCACAAAGGATCCGTGCAGACTGATCAGTGGACAAGGCAGACACGGGATTCAGAGTTTGTGGACTCGCGCCAAGAATGGGAGGAAATGAAAGCCATGAAGCAGTGTTTGATGAGTAAGTTTTCCGGGGATGGTCAGGTCAATCAGGTTAGGCGTCCGAACGAGGAACACCAAAAACGACAAGAACTGCCGAGACAGAGAGAACCACGAAACAGCTATCGCCACACAACCACACCAGGATTCTTCAAGCCTTAGTGAGGACGGACACCAACCTCCAGGAGACAGCTCGCAATCAAGGGATGAAGAGTACTACAGAGACGACATCCCACAACTCCGAAGTTGGCCAAGGGTACATTATGGTGAGCAACGTCATCGGTCACCAGTAAACCCCAACCGAGTCGAGAAGTGAAAGCTCCGATTTACGGGGGAACCTAGAGGCATGCCGATCGAAAACTTCCTGTGCAAGGCGAAGAAGTTAGCCGAACGTGAAGGCGTGTCGAGAGAAATTTTGCTTCGCGACATCCACATGCTTCTCGAAGGCGCAGCTTCTGAGTGGTTCTTTACCTTCGTGAAGCTGGTCACTTGGGACGACTTCGAATCTAACATCGTCTACCGATTTGGAAATCCAAACAAGGATCAAGGGATCCGTTCAAGAATTCACGAACGCAAGCAGCAGAGAGGTGAATCTTTTATAGCGTTCACAACGGAAATAGAGAAGCTTAACAAAATGCTGTCTCGCCCGTTGTCTACACGGAGGAAGCTCGAAATAGTGTGGGATAATATGCGGCAGCATTATCGCTCCAAAATTTCGATTGTAGAGGTGAAGGACCTACAGCAGCTAACAAGACTGAACTACAGGATCGACGCAGCTGATCCGCAGTTGCAGTATCAGGCCAACGACAACCACGTCCGGCGGTCTATCAATTAATGCGGAAGACACCGATTATGACAGCGATCGTTCAGCACCGATCAACGCGATAAGAGGGCGCTACGACAGAGAAGAGCGTCAGAGGCAATGCAACGGCCAAGAGAGACACAACCAGCAAACGCGAACATCCAAACTACAAATGAAGTTCCCAATCTAACTACGACAAACCTTCCATACGACCCGTTATTGGAAGTGTATCATATTAAGATTCGCGTCGGCAAGTGTCCCCATATTAGAGTAAGGATTTTCGATACAGACTGGGAAGCGCTGTTGGACTCTGGAGCAGGGATAAGTGTCCTCAACTCAAGGGAAGTAGTCGACAGATACGGACTGAAACTTCAACCAGCGTCGATCAGAGTTTCCACCGCAGATGGTTCCAATTATAGGTGTCTGGGATATGTCAATATTCCATTCACGTTTAAAAACATGACCAAAGTGATTCCTACAATCGTTGTTCCGGAAATCTCGCGACAGCTGATACTCGGAGCAGATTTCTGGGAAGCTTTCGGCATACGACCGATGATCGACCTTGGAAATGGTCCGGAGAACCTCGAAATCACCGCTCCGGGCGATAATGAAGCCATCTGCTACACGATAGAACCATCAAACCAACTACCGATGATAGAACAGGAAGAAAGCGACGAGACCCTGGACATTCCTGTCTACGAAGGACCGACAGAAACAGCAGCCGATCCGGAGAATATAGAAACGGAGCATGCATTAACGGATAGACAACGAGCGCAGCTGATCGACGTAATAAAACAGTTCGAGCTAACGTCAGAAGGCAAACTCGGGAGGACACATCTCATCGAACGAGAGATTGTTTTAAAGGATGGAGTGAAACCTCGAAACCCTCCAATGCACAAGTGTTCACCCTACATACAAGAGGCAATAAATGCAGAGGTAGAACGCTTCAAACAGCTTGACGCCATCGAGGAGTGCTATAGCGAGTGGACGAATCCACTCGTTCCCGTTCGCAAGAAAAACGGAAAAGTGCGGGTGTGTTTGGATTCTAGAAAGATCAACAAACTGACAGTAAAAGACTCTTACCCAATGCGGAATATGCAGGACATATTCCGACGGTTGGGTAAAGCCAAATACTTCACAGTGATCGATCTAAAAGACGCCTACTTTCAGATCCCTCTGAAAGAAGGTAGTCGAAATTATACTGCATTCCGTACTGCGAAAGGGGTGTTCCGTTTTAAGGTTCTGCCGTTCGGAGTGATGAATGCACCGTTCACGATGTCACGGCTGATGGACAAAGACATTGTCACCGCTTCCGAGACATTCGAAGAACATCTTTGGCTATTACGAATAGTGGCAGAGAGACTAAACCGAGCAGGACTGACGATTTTCGTAGAGAAATCCCGTCTCTGTCGGAAACAGGTCATGCACTTTGGGTACCTTTTGAACAAGGACGGAATGGCGGTGGATGTATCTCGAATCCAGCCAATATTGGACTATGCACGACCGCGGAATCAGGAAGACATTCGTCGTCTCATGGGTCTGGCTGGATTTTATCAGCGGTTCATCAAGGACTACAGCCGAATCACAGCTCCAATCACGGACCTATTGACGAAAGAAAACAAGAAGGTAACATGGACCAAGGAAGCAGAAAATGGGTTTAACGAATTGAAATCGGTGCTGACCTCAGCGCCCATTTTAGGCAATCCTGATTTTACTAAAACATTTACTATCGAATCAGACGCATCCGATCGCGCAGTGGGAGCAGCTCTGGTCCAAGAGCAGGGCGGGGAAACCAGAGTAATAGCTATTTCAGCAAAAAACTGAATCGGACGCAACGACGATACTCGGCAGTGGAAAAAGAGTGCTTGGGAGTACTGTCCGCCATTCACCACTTCCGGCACTACGTCGAGGGAACCAAGTTCCGCGTCATTACGGACGCTCGCAGCCTGCTGTGGCTGTTTAACGTGGGAGCAGAGACGGGAAACGCGAAGCTGTTGAGGTGGGCACTCCGGATACAGGCGTACGATTTCGACTTGCTGTATCGGAAAGGGAAGGCGAACATCACCGCCGATTTCCTGTCTCGAGCAGTAGAAATCGACGTCATCGAGGCCTCACAACCGGACGCTGAATATGAAGATTTGATGGAGGAGATTCGGAACAACCCGACGAAGCACAAAGACTACCGAATCGTAGATGGCGTGGTGTACCGGTACGTTAAGGTGAAAGATCGGATGAGTGACCCTAGGTTCGAGTGGAAGCAGCTCCCTACTGAAACGCAGAAGAAGGAAGTAATTATGAGAGAGCATGATAAGGCCCATTTCGGGTACGAAAAGACGCTCGCCGCAATCAAGCAACGGTACTTTTGGCCAAAGATGAACGGAGAGATTAGAAAATATTGTAGAGAATGCTTAACGTGTCAGGTGAGCAAATCTGGCAATGTGAACGTGACGCCCCCGATGGGAGCACAGAAGCCAGTTGAGTACCCGTGGCAGTTTGTGACCCTGGATTACGTTGGGCCACTGCCACCTTCGGGGAAAAACAGGAGCACATGTCTCTTGGTGGCCACTGATGTCTTCAGTAAGTTTGTCCTGATTCAACCGTTCCGCGAAGCAAAGGCGAACTCGCTAGCTGAATTCGTGGAAAATATGATTTTCCGACTCTTTGGTGTCCCGGAAATCATTCTCACTGATAATGGTTCCCAATTTGTCTCTAAGCGGTTCAAGGAGTTACTAGAAGCATACCACGTGAACCACTGGTTAACGCCAGCCTACCATCCCCAGGTCAATAATACGGAACGAGTGAACAGGGTCATTACTACGGCTATCCGTGCGATATCCAATCCATCGCGAACGCCATTAGAACTGCTGTCCACGTTTCGACAAAATACAGTCCCTATTTCACTGTCTTTGGACGTAATCAGGTCTCCGACGGCAGAGAATATGGCAGGATAAGGGATAACCATCAGCCAAAAGATGTCGACGCTGAGGAGAATGCTGTCTGCGATAGGCGGAAGAAACTGTTCGAGGAAATAAGAACCAACCTTTCAGCGGCGTACAAGAGGCACGCCAAAGCGTCCATGGCTACACGGTCGCCAACCACGTAGTCTACGGAGGGTGCGCAAGTCATCTTCCACCTGATCGATCCACCTTGCCCGCTGCGCACCTTGCCTTCTTGTGTCCGTCGGATTTTTGTCGAGAACCATTTTCACCGAGTTACTGTCCGACATTCTGGCTACGTGCCCGGCCCACCGCAATCGTCCGATTTTCGCGGTGTGAACGATGGATGGTTCTCCCAACAGTTCATGCAACTCGTGGTTCATTCGCCTCTTCCACGTACCGTCCGCCATCTGCACCCCACCATAGATGGTACGCAGCGCGTAAGTGCGCGTTGGTCCTCCACGGCTAAAATTGTATCACAAGGATAAAAATCATAATTTTAAGAAAGGTATAAACATTTGATGTTATTGCTGGTCATACCTTCCAAATTCTAAAGTCTGCCTTAAAATGTTTTAATCAAAATTCTCTTAGCGCAGGCGATGCAATACAACTCATACTCAGCTGTCATTTTTCGTGAAACTCAACAGTGTCAATAGTAATTATTATTGCATGATCCAATCATGTGTAAAACCGAAACTAATTGACATGATTTCTAAATCTCGCTTTATCCCTCGATCCTAGAATCCATTCCAATCATGCACGCATCCATAAATGTGAAGGCTCTTCGAGACTTGGAAAAAGATTGGCTCTCGTCAACACTTGTCACGTGGAAGACACAACCAATAAACGAATAATATATGTGCATGCGTGCTAATCTGATACGATTTCCATCGGTGATGTGGGATGTTCGTTCGTAATATCGAACGTAAAACCGGGACCAGAGTCGGGGGTAAATAACGTGTGACTTTCGCTATCACCTCATAACTGCGTTCTGTGTGAACAGTTAGAAAGTGAAATTCTAGGCACGTCCCTAATTTGGCTAACCAGGATATCTGATGTTGCCTTTGTATGTCTCGTAAACTGCCACGTCGTCCACAGCTGAGCTCTAGCCATATAGAAACCCGAAAGACAGATGCTACAGTTTTGCTAATGGATGTTCATTCGGCGAACGTTCTCGGGTGGGAAGATAAGCCAATGCCGTCGTGTCGTCGCCGGTTGATGGTGTTGCGTTTTATTGGATTGAACGCACGTTTCGTATTGAAGGAGAGAAAGCGCATGGAGATAATTATGAATTTATGTCACTAATTTCGGTAATGGTTTATGGGATCCAACGTGACGTGCGATCCGTTGTGACGAGTGTCGACAAAACTTAAGCTTTATGTGGTTTTCGTTTGGGTTTTAGCTTCATACGGATCCAGAAGCGCCAACTTCAAATAGATGTTGAGGGTGAGCAAAACTTCTAAATATATAATATGAGAATCCAAATAAACCTAGCAATGATTTTACGCTGCCCGTTATAAGTCAAGGTATCAAACTTTTCGATTTGATACAACTTTTTGTCATAGCTTTTGAAGCCAATGGCAGTTTGCTAGGTATCATTTTTTATATTTAATGGAAAGTTTCAAATTTTTTATTGTCTAATGAGATTCACTACACTCATCCAGCGAATATATTTTCTAACAATTTAACAACCCTACCAACATCTGTATAAGAACTTGGCACATGTGAAATTTTAAGTTTATTTTACAAAAAAAAATGCCTTATACATGTGCTGTAAGAAAAGATTGCAAATTTGAAAGGTCTTATACAACTTTTGTATAAGAATATAGCTATTTTGCATATACCCAGTGCTTACAGATTTTGTTTGGTTGCATGCAAAACGACTATTCGATTCACGTTATATTTCACGATATAAGGTTTTCTTTGGATTTCATTTTTAATTACATTCAAATCTACATGTTTTTCTATATCCAACGTTCTATGGATGTAGCATTAAGACTGAAAGACAAAAAGTCCTCAACGTTAAACTCACACATTCGAGAACCTATAAAGTATTAAACAATATAATACCTACATAGCTAATACTTCCTTGACAACAAAATTATTTCTTGAATCATTTAAAAACAGCCGTCAGCTATAAACACATCAGTCCAAATATAGAATCTCATAATACCCTTTGATACGTAGACTCCACGACAAAGCACAAAACTCAAAACAGATATCACATGGGTTTATTAGCAATCCTCGCTCCCTTTACTGTGGCAATGATTTCTCCCCATAAAGCAACCACTTACTTACCGACATCACCACAAGCCATCACTGGAGCAGTCCCATAACCAGTTCCCAAGAGATATATTCAAATTTACCCGCAAATATTTATCACCACCAGCGACAGCCAAACTTATGGGTTATGTAGTAGTCGGCAGATATTGGCAGAAAACCTCAAACCGCGCTCGCGGCACACCGTCGTCATCATCCATCAAAGGGAGCACCGCGGGTGGGAAAATTTCCCACCCAACCTAACTATACGGTGCGTGGTGGCGGGCCGACCGGTTTGTCGATGACGACAACGCATCGCGACGTGGAATGGAGTGTGAAATGAGCATCGACGAACCTTCGACATATTTTCCGTGTCGTCCCGTTCGAGAGTCGACACTTATGGGATGTACCTACATGTGCCCACTTGTTGTTTGGGCCGTCCTCTGCCACTGATACACAGCGATTGACGGCGAATGGAAACGGTTCGATCAAAATTGAACCCTTTCTCCCTATTCCGGGGGGATGGGTGGTGGTTGAATCAATGCCAATGATTGTGGGAAGCAGCTAGCGGCTCGTCGTGGTTGACTGGATTTGATGTAATGCAGCACTCATCAGATTCTGTCATAATCTGTCAGAATGTGGGATTATATTGTGGTGCTGATTTATGATAGTGTGTCTTGCAGCAAAATGACAATTTTTGTAATTATGAACATTTCAAAACTCTCATAAATATTGCGCTTAGTATCATCTTTAACGGGTTTTTCTTTTGTTAATAATTCAACTGGACCAGCAGGACCAACTGCGAGCAAAGGAGTAGATTTCCGGGTTGTCTCGTTCGATTCTCGGTCCGGCCTAGAATGTTCTCGTGTAGGAAACATGATGCTGGTGCGAAGCTCATCGGCACGGTGCTTCCGGTGATTACAACTTCAAAAGACGACTTCTCGATAGTCATCTGTAGTTTCTACAATTGTCACCTATTAAATATATTAAACTTTTATTTATAGAAACTACGCGGCCTTGAGCCTCTGGGTCCGCCTCATCTGCGATGACCTGGTGGGATCCATTTATAGGCTTGTCTCCAAATTTTGTTTCCGCCACCACATAAGATGTATTTGTGTGTACTATTGTCCCTAGAGCCCTTGCGTATGATTTATTCTTCAAGTTTGGAAGACAGATGTTCTAAGTTCTAGGTTAGGGATAACAGGGCCTGTCAAGGGCTTAATGATCCCCTCCAGGCCACTGCATCGTTGGGCTTGCCTAGGATGTGATGGGGTTTGACAGTGGGCTCTGGTCAACTTCTATAAAAAAAAAAGTTGCATGTATCCACAAGCAGGATCCGCCAAAACACAAAAGCCCAAGTCCTAGTGCTGTTTGTAGAGATGGACAATCTTAAAATCTTAAAATCTTAAAATCTTAAAATCTTAAAATCTTAAAATCTTAAAATCTTAAAATCTTAAAATCTTAAAATCTTAAAATCTTAAAATCTTAAAATCTTAAAATCTTAAAATCTTAAAATCTTAAAATCTTAAAATCTTAAAATCTTAAAATCTTAAAATCTTAAAATCTTAAAATCTTAAAATCTTAAAATCTTAAAATCTTAAAAATCTTAAAATCTTAAAATCTTAAAATCTTAAAATCTTAAAATCTTAAAATCTTAAAATCTTAAAATCTTAAAATCTTAAAATCTTAAAATCTTAAAATCTTAAAATCTTAAAATCTTAAAATCTTAAAATCTTAAAATCTTAAAATCTTAAAATCTTAAATCTTAAAATCTTAAAATCTTAAAATCTTAAAATCTTAAAATCTTAAAATCTTAAAATCTTAAAATCTTAAAAATCTTAAAATCTTAAAATCTTAAAATCTTAAAATCTTAAAATCTTAAAATCTTAAAATCTTAAAATCTTAAAATCTTAAAATCTTAAAATCTTAAAATCTTAAAATCTTAAAATCTTAAAATCTTAAAATCTTAAAATCTTAAAATCTTAAAATCTTAAAATCTTAAAATCTTAAAATCTTAAAATCTTAAAATCTTAAAATCTTAAAATCTTAAAATCTTAAAATCTTAAAATCTTAAAATTAAAATCTTAAAATCTTAAAAATCTTAAAATCTTAAAATCTTAAAATCTTAAAATCTTAAAATCTTAAAATCTTAAAATCTTAAAATCTTAAAATCTTAAAATCTTAAAATCTTAAAATCTTAAAATCTTAAAATCTTAAAATCTTAAAATCTTAAAATCTTAAAATCTTAAAATCTTAAAATCTTAAAATCTTAAAATCTTAAAATCTTAAAATCTTAAAAATCTTAAAATCTTAAAATCTTAAAATCTTAAAATCTTAAAATCTTAAAATCTTAAAATCTTAAAATCTTAAAATCTTAAAATCTTAAAATCTTAAAATCTTAAAATCTTAAAATCTTAAAATCTTAAAATCTTAAAATCTTAAAATCTTAAAATCTTAAAATCTTAAAATCTTAAAATCTTAAAATCTTAAAATCTTAAAATCTTAAAATCTTAAAATCTTAAAATCTTAAAATCTTAAAATCTTAAAAATCTTAAAATCTTAAAATCTTAAAATCTTAAAATCTTAAAATCTTAAAATCTTAAAATCTTAAAATCTTAAAATCTTAAAATCTTAAAATCTTAAAATCTTAAAATCTTAAAATCTTAAAATCTTAAAATCTTAAAATCTTAAAATCTTAAAATCTTAAAATCTTAAAATCTTAAAATCTTAAAATCTTAAAATCTTAAAATCTTAAAATCTTAAAATCTTAAAATCTTAAAATCTTAAAATCTTAAAATCTTAAAATCTTAAAATCTTAAAATCTTAAAATCTTAAAATCTTAAAATCTTAAAATCTTAAAATCTTTAAAATCTTAAAATCTTAAAATCTTAAAATCTTAAAATCTTAAAATCTTAAAATCTTAAAATCTTAAAATCTTAAAATCTTAAAATCTTAAAATCTTAAAAATCTTAAAATCTTAAAATCTTAAAATCTTAAAATCTTAAAATCTTAAAATCTTAAAATCTTAAAATCTTAAAATCTTAAAATCTTAAAATCTTAAAATCTTAAAATCTTAAAATCTTAAAATCTTAAAATCTTAAAATCTTAAAATCTTAAAATCTTAAAATCTTAAAATCTTAAAATCTTAAAATCTTAAAATCTTAAAATCTTAAAATCTTAAAATCTTAAAATCTTAAAATCTTAAAATCTTAAAATCTTAAAATCTTAAAATCTTAAAATCTTAAAATCTTAAAATCTTAAAATCTTAAAATCTTAAAATCTTAAAATCTTAAAATCTTAAAATCTTAAAATCTTAAAATCTTAAAATCTTAAAATCTTAAAATCTTAAAATCTTAAAATCTTAAAATCTTAAAATCTTAAAATCTTAAAATCTTAAAATCTTAAAATCTTAAAATCTTAAAATCTTAAAATCTTAAAATCTTAAAATCTTAAAATCTTAAAATCTTAAAATCTTAAAATCTTAAAATCTTAAAATCTTAAAATCTTAAAATCTTAAAATCTTAAAATCTTAAAATCTTAAAATCTTAAAATCTTAAAATCTTAAAATCTTAAAATCTTAAAATCTTAAAATCTTAAAATCTTAAAATCTTAAAATCTTAAAATCTTAAAATCTTAAAATCTTAAAATCTTAAAATCTTAAAATCTTAAAATCTTAAAATCTTAAAATCTTAAAAATCTTAAAATCTTAAAATCTTAAAATCTTAAAATCTTAAAATCTTAAAATCTTAAAATCTTAAAATCTTAAAATCTTAAAATCTTAAAATCTTAAAATCTTAAAATCTTAAAATCTTAAAATCTTAAAATCTTAAAATCTTAAAATCTTAAAATCTTAAAATCTTAAAATCTTAAAATCTTAAAATCTTAAAATCTTAAAATCCTAAAATCTTAAAATCTTTAAATCTTAAAATCTTAAAATCTTAAAATCTTAAAATCTTAAAATCTTAAAATCTTAAAATCTTAAAATCTTAAAATCTTAAAATCTTAAAATCTTAAAATCTTAAAATCTTAAAATCTTAAAATCTTAAAATCTTAAAATCTTAAAATCTTAAAATCTTAAAATCTTAAAATCGTACTTAAAAATCTAAAATCTTAAAATCTTAAAATCTTAAAATCTTAAAATCTTAAAATCTTAAAATCTTAAAATCTTAAAATCTTAAAATCTTAAAATCTTAAAATCTTAAAATCTTAAAATCTTAAAATCTTAAAATTCTAAAATCTTAAAATCTTAAAATCTTAAAATCTTAAAATCTTAAAATCTTAAAATCTTAAAATCTTAAAATCTTAAAATCTTAAAATCTTAAAATCTTAAAATCTTAAAATCTTAAAATCTTAAAATCTTAAAATCTTAAAATCTTAAAATCTTAAAATCTTAAAATCTTAAAATCTTAAAATCTTAAAATCTTAAAATCTTAAAATCTTAAAATCTTAAAAATCTTAAAATCTTAAAATCTTAAAATCTTAAAATCTTAAAATCTTAAAATCTTAAAATCTTAAAATCTTAAAATCTTAAAATCTTAAAATCTTAAAATCTTAAAATCTTAAAATCTTAAAATCTTAAAATCTTAAAATCTTAAAATCTTAAAATCTTAAAATCTTAAAAATCTAAAAATCTTAAAAATCTTAAAATCTTAAAATCTTAAAATCTTAAAATCTTAAAATCTTAAAATCTTAAAATCTTAAAATCTTAAAATCTAAAAATCTTAAAATCTTAAAATCTTAAAATCTTAAAATCTTAAAATCTTAAAATCTTAAAATCTTAAAATCTTAAAATCTTAAAATCTTAAAATCTTAAAATCTTAAAATCTTAAAATCTTAAAATCTTAAAATCTTAAAATCTTAAAATCTTAAAATCTTAAAATCTTAAAATCTTAAAATCTTAAAATCTTAAAATCTTAAAATCTTAAAATCTTAAAATCTTAAAATCTTAAAATCTTAAAATCTTAAAATCTTAAAATCTTAAAATCTTAAAATCTTAAAATCTTAAAATCTTAAAATCTTAAAATCTTAAAATCTTAAAATCTTAAAATCTTAAAATCTTAAAATCTTAAAATCTTAAAATCTTAAAATCTTAAAATCTTAAAATCGTAAAATCTTAAAATCTTAAAATCTTAAATTCTTAAAATCTTAAAATCTTAAAATCTTAAAATCTTAAAATCTTAAAATCTTAAAATCTTAAAATCTTAAAATCTTAAAATCTTAAAATCTTAAAATCTTAAAATCTTAAAATCTTAAAATCTTAAAATCTTAAAATCTTAAAATCTTAAAATCTTAAAATCTTAAAATCTTAAAATCTTAAAATCTTAAAATCTTAAAATCTTAAAATCTTAAAATCTTAAAATCTTAAATCTTAAAATCTTAAAATCTTAAAATCTTAAAATCTTAAAATCTTAAAATCTTAAAATCTTAAAATCTTAAAATCTTAAAATCTTAAAATCTTAAAATCTTAAAATCTTAAAATCTTAAAATCTTAAAATCTTAAAATCTTAAAATCTTAAAATCTTAAAATCTTAAAATCTTAAAATCTTAAAATCTTAAAATCTTAAAATCTTAAAATCTTAAAATCTTAAAATCTTAAAATCTTAAAATCTTAAAATCTTAAAATCTTAAAATCTTAAAATCTTAAAATCTTAAAATCTTAAAATCTTAAAATCTTAAAATCTTAAAATCTTAAAATCTTAAAATCTTAAAATCTTAAAATCTTAAAATCTTAAAATCTTAAAATCTTAAAATCTTAAAATCTTAAAATCTTAAAATCTTAAAATCTTAAAATCTTAAAATCTTAAAATCTTAAAATCTTAAAATCTTAAAATCTTAAAATCTTAAAATCTTAAAATCTTAAAATCTTAAAATCTTAAAATCTTAAAATCTTAAAATCTTAAAATCTTAAAATCTTAAAATCTTAAAATCTTAAAATCTTAAAATCTTAAAATCTTAAAATCTTAAAATCTTAAAATCTTAAATCTTAAAATCTTAAAATCTTAAAATCTTAAAATCTTAAAAATCTTAAAATCTTAAAATCTTAAAATCTTAAAATCTTAAAATCTTAAAATCTTAAAATCTTAAAATCTTAAAATCTTAAAATCTTAAAATCTTAAAATCTTAAAATCTTAAAATCTTAAAATCTTAAAATCTTAAAATCTTAAAATCTTAAAATCTTAAAATCTTAAAATCTTAAAATCTTAAAATCTTAAAATCTTAAAATCTTAAAATCTTAAAATCTTAAAATCTTAAAATCTTAAAATCTTAAAATCTTAAAATCTTAAAATCTTAAAATCTTAAAATCTTAAAATCTTAAAATCTTAAAATCTTAAAATCTTAAAATCTTAAAATCTTAAAATCTTAAAATCTTAAAATCTTAAAATCTTAAAATCTTAAAATCTTAAAATCTTAAAATCTTAAAATCTTAAAATCTTAAAATCTTAAAATCTTAAAATCTTAAAATCTTAAAATCTTAAAATCTTAAAATCTTAAAATCTTAAAATCTTAAAATCTTAAAATCTTAAAATCTTAAAATCTTAAAATCTTAAAATCTTAAATCTTAAAATCTTAAAATCTTAAAATCTTAAAATCTTAAAATCTTAAAATCTTAAAATCTTAAAATCTTAAAATCTTAAAATCTTAAAATCTTAAAATCTTAAAATCTTAAAATCTTAAAATCTTAAAATCTTAAAATCTTAAAATCTTAAAATCTTAAAATCTTAAAATCTTAAAATCTTAAAATCTTAAAATCTTAAAATCTTAAAATCTTAAAATCTTAAAATCTTAAAATCTTAAAATCTTAAAATCTTAAAATCTTAAAATCTTAAAATCTTAAAATCTTAAAATCTTAAAATCTTAAAATCTTAAAATCTTAAAATCTTAAAATCTTAAAATCTTAAAATCTTAAAATCTTAAAATCTTAAAATCTTAAAATCTTAAAATCTTAAAATCTTAAAATCTTAAAATCTTAAAATCTTAAAATCTTAAAATCTTAAAATCTTAAAATCTTAAAATCTTAAAATCTTAAAATCTTAAAATCTTAAAATCTTAAAATCTTAAAATCTTAAAATCTTAAAATCTTAAAATCTTAAAATCTTAAAATCTTAAAATCTTAAAATCTTAAAATCTTAAAATCTTAAAATCTTAAAATCTTAAAATCTTAAAATCTTAAAATCTTAAAATCTTAAAATCTTAAAATCTTAAAATCTTAAAATCTTAAAATCTTAAAATCTTAAAATCTTAAAATCTTAAAATCTTAAAATCTTAAAATCTTAAAATCTTAAAATCTTAAAATCTTAAAATCTTAAAATCTTAAAATCTTAAAATCTTAAAATCTTAAAATCTTAAAATCTTAAAATCTTAAAATCTTAAAAATCTTAAAATCTTAAAATCTTAAAAATCTTAAAATCTTAAAAATCTTAAAATCTTAAAATCTTAAAATCTTAAAATCTTAAAATCTTAAAATCTTAAAATCTTAAAATCTTAAAATCTTAAAATCTTAAAATCTTAAAATCTTAAAATCTTAAAATCTTAAAATCTTAAAATCTTAAAATCTTAAAATCTTAAAATCAAAATCTTAAAATCTTAAAATCTTAAAATCTTAAAATCTTAAAATCTTAAAATCTTAAAATCTTAAAATCCTAAAATCTTTAAAATCTTAAAATCTTAAAATCTTAAAATCTTAAAATCTTAAAACCTTAAAATCTTAAAATCTTAAAATCTTAAAATCTTAAAATCTTAAAATCTTAAAATCTTAAAATCTTAAAATCTTAAAATCTTAAAATCTTAAAATCTTAAAATCTTAAAATCTTAAAATCTTAAAATCTTTAAAATCTTAAAATCTTAAAATCTTAAAATCTTAAAATCTTAAAATCTTAAAATCTTAAAATCTTAAAATCTTAAAATCTTAAAATCTTAAAATCTTAAAATCTTAAAATCTTAAAATCTTAAAATCTTAAAATCTTAAAATCTTAAAATCTTAAAATCTTAAAATCTTAAAATCTTAAAATCTTAAAATCTTAAAATCTTAAAATCTTAAAATCTTAAAATCTTAAAATCTTAAAATCTTAAAATCTTAAAATCTTAAAATCTTAAAATCTTAAAATCTTAAAATCTTAAAATCTTAAAATCTTAAAATCTTAAAATCTTAAATCTTAAAATCTTAAAATCTTAAAATCTTAAAATCTTAAAATCTTAAAATCTTAAAATCTTAAAATCTTAAAATCTTAAAATCTTAAAATCTTAAAATCTTAAAATCTTAAAATCTTAAAATCTTAAAATCTTAAAATCTTAAAATCTTAAAATCTTAAAATCTTAAAATCTTAAATCTTAAAATCTTAAAATCTTAAAATCTTAAAATCTTAAAATCTTAAAATCTTAAAATCTTAAAATCTTAAAATCTTAAAATCTTAAAATCTTAAAATCTTAAAATCTTAAAATCTTAAAATCTTAAAATCTTAAAATCTTAAAATCTTAAAATCTTAAAATCTTAAAATCCTAAAATCTTAAAATTTTAAAATCTTAAAATCTTAAAATCTTAAAAAGTCAAAATCGTCATCGGTGACATGAACGCTGATAGGACCGGTGATAGGACCAGACAGTATGCAAAAAGTATCGAATAACAACGCCCAACAATGCATGAGCTTTGCAGTCTCCCACGAAATGGTCCTCCGAAGTACTTTCTTCCCCAACAAGAATATCCACTTGGCCACATGGAGATCACCTAACCAAGTGAATTATTCTCCGACATTACGAAAGTCCGCACCTACCACAGTGCGAATGTTTAATCCGATCACTACCTCGTTGCAGTATGCCTGCGCTCAAAACTCTCGACGGTGTACAACACGCGCCCGGAAGTGGCTAGGCCAGGAGCAGTTTCTCTTGAAGATGGCTGGAGTTGGCTTCTTCCCCTCTTTTATCAACTTCATAATAAAATGATATTGATTGTACATATCTCAATGTCATTGGCGAAACCAATCTCTGGCACATATCTTGTAACTGTTGGACATCATCCTCGATAATGTCGCAACAGCAGAGCCGAAGCCCTCTTGCACGCATAGTCAACATGGCTGCCGAAGGTCAGCTTGTCGTCAATAACGACTCCAAGGAGCTTCAAACTCCGCTTCAATGCGATCGCAACTTTACCCACATGAATCACTGCATGTTGAACCGACTCTCGGTCTCTAGTGCTTATCCAATCCGCACCATGCTGATCACGTGTGCTGCGGTCAGTTCTACCTCGGGAATTGTCTCCCCATAGACCCTTGATGTTACGTCATCGGCGAAGCCGACGATCCTTACACCAAGAGGGAACTTCAGCTTTAGAACCCCGTTGTACATGATGTCGGGTCATTAGGCCGAAGGCCATTAGGCCGAATGATCATTAGGCTGAATGAGAACTGAGGAGTGAGAAGTAAGTTGTGCGACGTGAGATAGAAGTAGAACGGAAGAAGAAAGAAGAAAGAAGAAAGAAGAAGGAAGAAGGAAGAAGGAAGAAGGAAGAAGGAAGAAGGAAGATGGAAGATGGAAGAAGGAAGAAGGAAAAAGGAAGGATCAAATAATAAAGAAGAAAAAAGAAGGCAGAAGGCAAAAGGAAGAAGGAAGAAGGTGAAAGGAGGAAGGCTGAGGGAAGCAGGAAGAAAGAAGAAGGAAGAAGGCCGAGGGAAGGAGGAAGAAAGAAGTAGGAAGAAGGATGGAGGAAGAAGGAAGAAAAAATGACGAAGGGAGAAGGTAGAAAGGAAAAAAAGCGAAGAAGGAAAAATGAAGAAGAAAGAAGGAGGAAGAAAGAAGGAATCATTGAGACAAAAAGAAGAGAAAAGGAAGAAACAAGCAGGAAAAACCCAGAATGATCCACTTAGCGGTGATAGTGCCTTTCTCGTGCATTATAAAACAAGAAAACATGAGTTACAAGAAAAGCATATGAGAGCAAGGATTTTATCGATCGTTTAGTAGTTTGCGTTTTATCGTTTAGTAGTTTGCCAATAAAACATTCCAGAGGCTGAATTTTAAAATGCGTTGTACGGGGAACTTCTAGTGCGAAGGTTTCTCTACAACTCATTTGAATGCATTGCAGCAGTTTTTGAAAAAAAAATTGCGATTTTGATTTTTTTTTTCCAAGGGGGGACCTTTGAGAAAAATGAGGAAAAAATGTTTTTTGGATAACTCCGGAACTCAATGACCAATTGGACCAATTTTCAACAGCGAAAAATAAGGAAGGATTCCGCGTCGAATGCAACCTGTTGCAAGCAAATCGGATAAGGCTAAGTCCAAAAAAGTGTGTCTCAATTTTTTTTGTTCATACACACACATACATACATACATACACACATACCGACATCACCTCAATTCGTTGATCTGAGTCGATTGGTATATAACACCGGGTCTATGAGCCTTCTATCAAAAGTTCAGTTTTGGTGTGATCCTATAGCCTTTACGTATACTTAGTATACGCGAAAGGCAAAAAGAAGCATTTCAATAGATAGAAGTTGTTGAGTAGTTGCGTCTGTATAGTGCCTGTCCTAAACATTAATTGCAATTGAATTCATATCAAAATGTGTAAGATCTTGTTTAAATTTGATGGATTTTTTCCCAACCCACCAATGAATTAACAGTCACATGCCCATCAGCCAACGGGATACCAATTCCAGCTCGTGCATTCCCACCCGGAATACACAAAACAATCATTATCGATCTCGAGAGGCTCTCGACGTGCTGTCATTTGGGCGAGACGTCAAAATCCTCCACAGGGAATAAAAATCATTTCGGGCAGCCAGCAGCCCCTCGAGCTCGGACAAATAATAAATGCTTATCACACTTTTCGGTTCGTCCGACTCGAGTGGGGACCAAGAGACTCTCGTAAAACTTTGCTCAATTGAATCTCCCGAAGATTATGTGGATCGTTCCCGGGTCCACAATACTGCGGGGTTGTGGTCAGCCACACCGTACTCCAATTTTCAATTCCATCATCATCGGACGGTTGGCGACGGGACGGCAGTCATTTCCATCCGGCCAGAGCCTTAACCCCTATTCAATCAGGTCCGCTTTTTCGATGGAAGAAAAGTGCAAAAAAAACTACACCAAAGATCCTTCCATCCATTTCGAATTGGGTTTGATTGTTTGGCCAGCTGTGATTCAATCCGCCCCGACTGTCCACTGCAGCGGCCGAAACCGATGGAAAGCTGTCAAATTTGCGAGCCATTCAAATTTGTTATCAGATTTCCAACCTACCTATCACTGATGTTGGTGATTTACCCTTTTCTATCGAATTCCTTGGGTGGGAGGAAGTTGGCCTTCTCTCACGAGGCCAGCTCCCATTCCGTTTCCGTCACTGCCGATAGAGCGGAAAAGATTGAAATTCAAAAATTGAAATTTATGACTTTCGGTGGTTTTCTGCCCTTCCGGCATGTGTGTTTATGGGATCCCCGAGCCGTCACGTGGTTTTTGTTGGATTTTTCTGTTTGGGCAAATCACAAATATGAATATTTATTACAACTGCGGTTGTGGGATATGTTTGATTTTCGGGGTTTGATGTGGCTTTTGTGATTGAAATTGAAACAAGAAAACGATTGGGTATTGTTCAATATGTAAGAAATTCTTCGTATAAAGAAATGGTTATCTGCGATAGATGAGCTTTATTTCCATGCAATTTATTAAGTCAACCTTGAAATCTATTAAGCTGTGAATAAGTTTTAAAAAGATGGCAGTTGGAATTTTGAATCATGTTCATGTAGGAAATACAATATTTTTAACAAAGGCACGTACTAATACGAATTCATGTTATTTGTCCTCACAAATATGAACGAAATATATAGACATGACATCATATATTCATTCTGTATACTGTCCGCTACCTTCAATACAGCTCCCACAACTCATCCAAAAAAAGGACACTCTCCAACTAATGTGAACGGGGTTTTTCGCAACATTTATTCCACACGCAAAGTGGGAATAAATAAATTCGATTGTAATTCCCCGGTGGAATTTGGGCAAAAACGGATAAAACTCTCCGGCGCTGTGGGATCGGACACGACGCTGACGACGGCCTGGGAGACAGTTGCACAAAACTTTTATATTACTAGTAACAAGCAGCACTATTTCGTATGCACACAGAATCCCCCGCAGTCAGCTGGAACCGGGAACCCTTTTTTGCTTTTCCCGTGAAAAGCAAAATCGAAAGGCTAAATATTCATAGAAAAATTTATCTTTCGATACGAGAATCGGATGAAAGCGTGATGGTAAAAGAATTTGGCACCCTTAAAACGTTGTCGGAGTCTCCAGAAGCCTTGCGAGCAAAGGCGTAGGATTGCCAATCCGGAAATAGCGAGTTCCATTCTTGGTCCGGTCTAGGATGTTTTAGGGTTGGAAACTCCCTGGGCATAGTGTATCCATTGTACTTGCCACACAAGATACATACTCATGCAATTGGCGGGCATAGAAAAGCTCTCAATTAATAACTGTGGAAATGCTAATAGAATACTTAGTTGAAAAGCAGGCCTAGTTCTAGTTGGTATGTAGAGCCATTGCAGAAGAAGAAGTGAAACGTTGTCCAACGCCAACAAAATATGTATTCCAGAAAAGTTTGACAAATATTCTCAGGATACAATCTGCGGTACGGGTTTTATTTCCTTTTTGATTAGAACCATTCTCCTGAGCTTCGATTTTATCAAATGTGTGATAATATCGTTCTTTTCGGGAGCATTTTCAGCCGAGAAAGGTATGATTACCACCAGTTGGATTGATCTGGGTTTTTTCCTCAAAACACAAAAATAAATCGGACAGCAGCTTGATAGCGTATGCAAAAATGTCCCTTTTTCTGTGCGCGCAAAGCGTCCAGTTCCAGACAATGCGAATGAAGATAGTTTGGTCCACTTGGCATGGCTAAAAATGTTAACTGAATTGAAATGGGTGAAACAAATATGATTGTGCTAAAGTAAGGGAAAAAGATATATGGCAGGGATATCGAGATGTCAAATCTTGTTATGCATACATTTATTTTGGCTATTAATATCAAGAATGATACAAAGTATATGCTTAGTGAGCATTCCGTAAGCGTTTTGTTTTCAAATGTTCGAAATTTATTTATTTTCTAAAACATAAACGTTCGATTAAGTCAGGAGCATCACTTCTAGATCTCCTATTTTTATCGGAACTGGAATACGCACATGTTACAGTTTCCTTAGATCATATTCCCGTCTAGGAGATTTCATAATGGTAAGATACGCAGATGCACACCAAGAACATGTTTAAAGACGTTTTTCGGGCTTGGATTTTATGAAAATTTAGATTTCATCGGTTAACTGTCATAATATATGAACGCATAATTGTAAATTGGATTTGAAATTTAGGAGCTCTAAGAAAAACAGTAAGCGTCTTCTTTAAAACTAATTTTTCTTTTTCAGCGTAACGCGACACCATATGGAGCCGACTTTCAGCGAGAAATTACGTCTGCATTCGGAAATTAGCTTCAAGGACATATGATTAAACAGGTCTAAAATAATTCCCTTTCCGATGGAATGTTTATTTAGAGATTTTTTGCTCTGAATGTGATCATTATAAGCGCGCTGCGCTGCATTTCGTAACGCGAAACCATCGCTGAAATGCACTTTGCGTGCATTGTTCTGACAAGTGCGTTTTTTATCTTTGGTATAAGGTTTGGAATCTCAATTTATTCTGAACATTTCTATACGACAACAGAAGCAATTCCAAGAAAATTTCAAAAAGTTCTTCGAAAATTCCTTTACGATTATTTTTAGAAATTTCTTCAGAGATGCTTTTAGAAAATCGTTTGGAAATTACTTTAGAAAAAAATTCGGGGATAACTTAGACACTTCCTCCAGGAAATCCTTCGGAAATTTTTTTAGTAAAACCATATGAAATTTCTTCCAAAATTCCGGAAATTTTGTTGGAAGAATTATTCCGAGCATTTATTAAATGAAATAGGAAATACTAGCGAAATTTTCGGAAAAGTTTCTGAAGGAATTTTCAAATGAAATTTACGAAAGAACTGTTAAAGTAATGTCCGAGTGATCCTAAAAGAATTTCTGAATGAATTTCAGAAGTGATTCCCAAAAAATAACTCTTAAAGGAATATCCGAAGCTCTCAAGGAATTTCTAATTAAATTTCCGAACGAATGTCCGAAGGAATTAAAAAAAAATCTAAATAGAATTTTTGAATGAAGTTCTGAAGAAATTTCGCAAGAACTCCAAGAATTTCTTCCTAAAGCAATTTCTTAAAGAACAGTTCGAAGGAATTCCTAAACCAATCTCCGCAGACATTTCTAAAGCTATTTCCAAAAGAAATCATAGATAAATTTCCGAAGGAATTCTCATAAGGGAACTTCGGAAGGTTTTTCTGAAGCAATTTCCGTAGAAGACGCAATTATACTTTAAGTAGAGACCACCGCCGACAGTTTTTGGAACGCCGCCGGCGACAATTTTGCATCGGCACGCCGCCGTTTAAGATTTGTCACGCCGCTTAACTATAATTTGCCACGCCGATTCAAATTCGAAGAAATTCACAGAAAACTAAATTTTTGGTATAAATACCAAAAAGTACTTCTTGAAAAAAAAAACTTCGAGTGCAAATTTTGAAGGACTACCCGCTTTTTTATAACTTTATTATCGTGTTTTAGGATTTCCTTTTAAATAAAAAAATCTCGTTTAAATAGAATTTTTGAACTTCTTCGTTTGACAGAAAGCTATTTGATCAAAAGCCAAATAATATTTTGCCAAATATGGCATTTGACCGAACAAACCATTTAGCAGAAGCCCATCTAGCCTAAAGTTATTTCGCGTTGTCGAAAATGTCGTTCGGCCGAACAGTTCCTTTGGCTGAAAAAATCCATTTCCCGATAAGTTAAATTTTCCGAAATTGTCGTTTGACATCTGGCCTAAAGTGTCGGAGTGTTTTGCAGAAAGGTCATTTTCGCGTCATTTTCTGCAAAACGACCAAAGGACATTTTCGGCTTAATGATTTATTCGGCACAACGACATTTTCGGCCAAACAGCAGTTTAAGCCTAAAGAGTTACTAGGGTAAACAACTTTGTTGGCCGAATTACGAGCTCGGCCGATTGTCCCTTTTCGCTGTATGTCACTTTCGGCCAAATAACATTTTCGGTCAAACCATTTTCGTCCCAACGAAACAACGGACAAACGCTTCCGTCAAATGGAATTCGGCTTACCATGTTATTCGGCCAAGTGGCATTCGAACAAATGGCTTTTCACCGAATGGCTTTCGACTAAACGACAGGAAGGGTCATTTGACCGAAAGGTGTTTGGTCAAATAAATCATTAGACCCATTTGGCCGAAAATGTCATTTAGCCGAAATGGATATTCGACCGAAAATATCGTTTAGACGTTTAGCTGAAAAAGTCGTTTGGCCAAATAGGTCATTTGACCGAAAATACCGTTTGCCGAAAAGGTCCTTTGGCCGAAAAGGTCATTTGGCCGAAATGGCCGTCTGGCTGAAAGGCCATTTATTCAGTTGTATGATCTATTCGGCCAAATGACATTTACTGCCAAACTACTATTACGACCAAACGGCATTTTCAGCCTGTTGACTCATTCGGCCAAACAACCTGTCTTTCCAGCAGAATAATTTTTTGGTAAACGAAATATCTTTCCGTCAAATTGTTTTCGGCCAAACGACCTTTTCCAATATTTTCGAAGAATTTCCTATGAGCAAAACAAAGAATGGACAGGTCAAAGAAATAGCTATTCAAAAGCCTTGGAAACCAGCGTCTGGTTACAATTCCTACCGACCGATTGCCATGCTTTCATGCATGAGAAAATTATTGGAAAAACTCAAAGGTTTAGCTCAATCTGGTTGTACGCAAAGGAGACGTAGGACTAAGTAGCTATTCGAAATTGATGGTATATGCTATAATTATTTGTGTCTTTTTATTAACATTGAGCAAACTGCTCCCAGCAAGTTGCTCCCAGTTAGATAGACTTTGAGTCTCCAACCGTGGAATTAACATGACTTATCGGCCTCATCGCTGCTGAAGCCACTCGACTGGTTTTCATTGGAGGACATCACAACCCTAGAGAACACCATCCTCAAAAATGTCCGGAATAAAGGAGAAATTAATAAAATCGAAAGAAATCCAAATCCAAATATATTTATTTGAAACGGTTTTCGCAAGCAATGGAAGCGTACGTGGCAAAGTAAGAAGAACTACAAGAATTAATTACACACAGTCCTCGATGATTTTTCGCTAAGCCTCCACCATTTGGAATAAATTTTTCAGCATTGCCACTACTACCCACGCCTTCGTACTGCTGTGTCCGCTCCGCTGCATCAAATTTTGTCGAACCGCTCTTTGCGAAATCCCGACCAAAATGGCTCGCGCGCGCCGGAAAGCAGCTTTCTTGTATTCTATAAATTAAGCCCGTTAGCCCCGCCCCTTTGTGATCTGATATGGGTGTAAATATAATGTGTACTCATAACGATTAATGAAGGGGCGGGTCTAATGAAATTAAATGAAATGAAATGGGGTTCTGCAGACAACGGACCGTTCGGAGAATGACAAATTCTAAGGATCCTATGAAATTTTCATCTCTAAGATGCGGATTTGTTGTGAAGAATAACAACAAAAATTTGACTCAAGACGAAGTTTCGTCATACAAAAAAACATTATCTCTTGGCATCTGTCTGTCCGAGCGACCTTCGCCGATGGTTGGTTGCTGTAGATAGTTTCCACTGAGGTGGCGTCTTCATCGTATAACATCGAAGTCACCATTTTATACAATAGAAGGTGGATCTGACTATCAGAATTGAACTTTCTTCAAAGTGCAAAACTCAATCGTAACTTGCGAATTTGATAGCGCGTCGGAGGGAGATGATGCAATAAATGGAATCACTAACAGCAACCAAGCTACCACACCAAACTCGATGCCACCGAAACAGTCCATTTTCGCAATTAACTCTTTCTTTCCATAAAATGTTGGTTCTGAGAGAACCAATTTTCTTTTCCCAACGCGCTTTTCCAATAACTAACTGCATCCATACGATTGTCGGCACCTTGCGTTGAAATTGTCCGATCGTCACTCGAAGATTTTTCGCTAAGCCTCCACCATTTGATTTTCAGCATTGCCACTGCTACCCACGTCTTCGTGCTGCTGTGTCCACTCCGCTACATCAAATTTTGTCGAACCGCTCTTTGCGGAATTCCGATCAAATCGGCTCGCGCGCGCCGGAAAGCGGCTTAATTAAGCTTGTAAGCCCCGCCCCTTTGTGAGGCACGTTACTTTTTTATTGAAGAGTCCTAGTTGGAAAACGCATTATAAATGATTTTTGTTGGATTTGCACTTTTTTATCCCGAGCAATTTCGTCAATAATCTTAAAATCAAATATACAAGAAAGGCAAAGTATTTTTCACGCTAAACACGCCATAATCTAACACATGGGAAAAAGTATATCTTTGTCGTCTTTTTCCAACGAATTATAACTGAAAATGCTTCTTCCACTTGAAACTTACAGATGTTCGTAAAAAACCGTTCTCAAATTGACATTTCAATTTTTATGGCTCAAATTCATCTGATGGGTTACTAGGTTGCAAATATAGCCAATACATGGGAAATAATAAGTGGAGCTCTTGTTAATGAACAGAAAACATATAATATGTTGGTGGTACAATAGTTACCACTGCCTTATAAATGGTTAAATCGCGCTTTGCGGAATCTCGATCAAAATGGCTCGCACGCCGGAAAGCAGCTTTCTTGTATTCAATAAATTAAGCCCGTAAATTTGGATGGATGGAATCACTAATAGAAACCAAGCTTCCACGCCAAACGCCGATGCCACTGAAACAGTCCATTTTCGCAATTAAACCTTTCTCTTCAGAAAATGCAGGTCTTGCGATGAATCAATTTTCTTTCCCCAATGCGCCTTTCCAACTACGAACTGACACAATTTGTAATAAATTTTCAGCATCACCACTAGCGGCGCGGGATCGCAACAGTGCTATTTTGTAGTCAACCCTTTCTTCATATAAAATGCTGGTTCGTTGAGGTTGAATGATCTATCTGCAGCACACACCGAGGACCACCACCAAATTGTTACCAACGCCTCTATGATACTGTGTCCGCTCCGCTGCGATCGCTTTGATGCGTCTGCTCTGTGTAGAATCTTGTTCAAACTGAGGATGTTGACCCCCAAGTTGCTTAATTTTGATGTCTGTGCTAATGATGCATGTACGTGATTGGTTGATTTACCTATTTCTAAACTTTTTATCAATTATCGATAATACATAGTTAAAAATCAGTATTTTCATATGAATACAAAGAAGCGTTGACTCATCCTTGATCGAATGGTCCAAAAACATTGAAAATCCGTCGAGAAACGCCTGCGATATTAAAGTTTAAAGTCTATCATATTTTCGTGACGGTCCCCGATTTTCGCAATCGTAAAGTGTACCCCAATATAGAAAAGACAGACGTAGTCCTACGTCGAAAATGATCCTCTCAAGAATCGACTATTGGGTTGAACAAAATGCATTACACTCAAACACTCAGTTTGGATTTCGTAAAGGTAAAGGAACAAACGATTATCCAGCGTTGCTCTCTGCAGATATACAGCTGGCCTTTGCGCAAGTTAACGGATGACCTAGGGTCTCTTCAAAAAATAATAAAGCCGAAACGAATTATATGATGGTTAGAACTAAACTGATTTATTATATCGATTCTAATAATAAAGAAACCTATTTGTCCCTAGCTAAATGATGACAGTCCCACGGTCGTGGTGTCGACTCAGCATCACGGGGTCCCACGGTTAGATGTTTATGGAAAAGTCACGTTACTGTCTTCCCACGGAAGACGGGTGTTAACTCGCACAAGGAGTAATTGGCTTCAGTATTCTAGGATATTAAAAGCGCTTTTGATTCAGTTTCCATAGAAGTACTGTCAGACAATCTACACAGTAATGGATTGCTCGTTATTTTGAATAATTTCTTGTACAGTTTGTTGTCAGAAAAACAAATGAACTTTACACTCAGCACTCTGACAACTTCCAGAAGTAGCTACATGGGTCTCCCCCATGGTTCATGTTTAAGTCCCTTGCTGTATAATTTCTATGTTAAAGCTATTGATAATTGCTTGGAAGGACAATGGACACTCAGACAACTTGCAGATGATGCCGAGGGGTCTCTAAGGGGTCCATGTGCAGATGTCTTGCAAGTACCCTAGATAATCTGACTGTTTGGGCCAGACATTTGAGGATCGAGTTTTCACCGCAAAAAACTCAGTTGGTTGTGTTTACTAGGAAGCGGTACCCTGCTCAACTGAAACTAAAGCTGTTGAATGATGACATCAATCAATCTTTATCTTCTAAATACCTTGGGGTCGTGTTTGATTCTAAATGTACCTGGAAACTTCATATTGAGTATTTGATAGAGAAATGCCGAAAAAGGATCCATTTTCTACGTTCTATCTCCGGAACATGGTGGGGTGCTCATCAGGAAGACCTCATCAAACTCTATAGAACGACTATTCTCTCTGTTTTAGAGTATGGCTTTTTCTGCTTCCTCTCAGCAGCCGATTGCCACCTCGCATCCACGGATCCACTGGCTTCGGTGTTTTCAATGTAACTTCAACCACCTTCCAAAAACTTCAGGAACTGTGTTCGGTTTATGTTGCTGAGCCGGCAGCAATTACCTTCACTTTCGGGATAATTTCAAATCAGCCCGTAGACCATTGTTTCATCTTCTCGGATAGTCTTAGTTCTATCGAGGAACTCCGGTCTATGAAATCTGTTAAGCACGCATCTTACTTTCTTACAAACATAGATGCGTGTTTTGGTCGAAAGATCATTCAAGATTGCCTTTGTTTGGGTCCCTTCTCATTGCTCAATCTACGGCAATGAGAAGGCAGACTCGCTGGCAAAGGTGGGCGCACATGAAGGTGATGTTTATGATAGACAATTCTCGAGCAACGAGTTTTTCCCATTAGTCCGTCAGAGTACTCTTCAAAGTTGGCAAAGAAATTAGACACACAACGAACTTGGACGGTGGCTATTTTCTATAGTTCCAAAAGTTTCTGGGCGAGCGTGGTTCAGAGGTATCGAGGCTTATGTCCAATCACTATTCACTAAACGCTCATCTGTACAGAATAAACCTTGTCGATAGCAACTTATGTAGGTGCGGAGCCGGTTATGATGACATCGATCACGTAGCTTGGTCCTGCTCGGAAAATGACGCCTCCAGAGAGCAATTATTGGATACTCTAGTGGCCCGAGGTAAACAACCCTTCAGGGAAGTTCGAGGTGTTTTGGGAGATCGTGGTCTATATGCAGGCCATTTATAGTTTTCTTTGTGCTTCTGACATCAAAATCTAATTTTTGTTTTTTTTTTCTTCAGTCATTTTTTTTGTACTTTCTCTGTCTCTATTTTCCGTAGATCTCCGTTACTCAGGCCATCCGGAAGACGCTCCCAGTCGCTCCCAAGTCTATGGCATTGAATTAGACAAAGATCGCAATTAGTTCCGGAGGCTACCTAAGAAATTACATTTTCATCCATTTCGTGCGGCAAGAACCGAGTAATGTAGAACCATTTTTCGTTCAAAACAGGATACGCGACAGCACGATAAGGTCTGCTAGCCACATGAGTTGCAACGGTGCGTTTATAAGGAGGACATCAGGTGGTCAAATAATCGTGTCAGAAAATTTCTGATAGTTAATAATAATTCTGCCAGTGCTATTTATATTGGACCTATTGTACACTATGTGGGTGGCTGTTATACTGTTAAGAGTTTTGACTGATGATATTAACTGTTTCTTTAGTACACATATTAGCTCTAGGTCTACTTATGATAGATATGGTGTTCGAGGATATTGCGGTATTTTGAAGACGATGATGAGAGGAATCCTGGTCGGTATCGCGTATATGGCTGTTTCTCGGTGCAATGTTCGAAGTACTTGTACAGTAGATGAATGTCGTAACAGCAGTGGTCTGGTAGCAGATGGTTTAGCAACGATAGCAGCAGTATTGATTCTGAGGGCATTGGTTGGCTATTGGTATATTGGCGGTAGCAGCAGCAACAACATTAGCAATGGCAGCGGAGGAGGTGGCATTTGTTACGTTGTAAGAGTTGTGAGTGAAATAGTTTCCTCAAAAAAAGCTGCGAAAAAGATTCTCCCTTGGGCTGAAAGTCACCTGATTTCGTGTCAGCGAAACGAAAATAGAAACCATGACATTATTCGAATTATTTCATACCTCATTTCTCACTATAGATGTACATGCACTCTGCATCTTCTAAACCGAGATTCAATCTCCATAAAAACAAATTCAACGCTACAATACCTGGATCCGAGACCATCTAACGCAACCCCACCGCATCGTAACTCCATTCGACACTTTCCCCCAAATTATTATGAATCATAACAAACCAAGTTGGTTTTGTCCAGAGCACGGCGACGAATATGTTAATTTAATGCACATTTTACGATGCCATAAGCTTCAGCGCCATTGTCACCGCCGCCGCACACTCGATTTGGTTTTGATTTGACTCCTTTTCTGTGGCTCTACTTTTGTGTATGAAATTACTCCGGTACTGGAAAGGACAAAATTCCTTTTCAAAAGATGACACCGACGGTGACTGTCTTCTATCCGCATTGTAATGCTAAAACACATTCTAGAAATTTGCATTATGCGAAATCTTTTGTCCTCAAAATGTAAGTAGAGGTTGGCCATTCAGACAGACATAAAATACGCATTCAATAATATTTCCAGTAAAGATGTTATCTGTATGACTACTAATCTGTGTGATTCTACTGGGAGAAATTAACAATTTAGCAATGTTCTTATATTCGAAGAAGCCTCTTTGATAGACGTTTTTCTCTTAGCCTGAACAAAACACATTTTTCATTACTGATTAATGACAATGGTATCGTAAATAGTGTATGCGTAAAATTTAAAAATAAAACCAAATTCGCTATATTCACCCTTGATCTGATCCCTTGCATGGTTCGAGGGAGCACTGAGGCTGGCAGTGCAAGACATGCGTCTTTATGGTGGCCTGCTGAAAACGTGCACAATAAACCACCCACCGCGTAATGCGCAAAATCGCCTAATTTCTCCTCAACTGCTCGAGTGATGGACTTCCCCTTGGTGAAAATACCCGAACAAAAAAGGTTTTCAAATGATTGTGCATTCGTGTAGTTTTAATTGTTGAAAATCAGATTTAAAAATGCAATGCAATGATTCGCGAGATTTTATCCTATTTAAATATCAAACATGATGAGATTTGCATCGATGTCACTAGGATTCTTTTGAACCTGTTTCATGAACGTGAATGATTCATGAAACAGGTTCAAAAGAATCCTTATGACAATGATGCAAATCTCATCATTCTTGTTATTTCAATAGGATGAAAATCTCGCGAATCATTGTAAACAAATGGATTACTATCGATGTTTCATGTACCTGATTTTATTTTTCACAGAAAGTTTTGCAAGGTCATTGGAAATGAGGCACGAGGTGTTTCAAAATATTTCATAAGCGATTTAAAAAAAAAAGTGATTTTTATTGTTTTTCTTTTCAATATTCCGTATAATAAGTCAATTGATAACTCAGCATTTAATAATTTATTTATTTGCATGCAGTGCATAAAAGTCTTCTCTATTCAGCTCGGTCCATGGCTGCACGTCACCAACCACGCAGTCTGCGGAGGGTCCGCAAATCGTCCTCCACTTGATCGATCCACCTTGCTCGCTGTGCACCTCGCCTTCTTGTTCCCGTCGGATCGTTTGTGGGAACCATTTTAACCGGATTACTGTCCGACATTCTGGCTACGTGCCTGGCCCACCGCAGTCTTGCGATTTTCGCGGTGTGAACGACAGATGGTTCTCCCAACAACTGATGCAACTCGTGGGTTATTCGCCTCCTCCACGTACCGTCCGCCATCTGCACCCCACCATAAATGGTACGCAGCACTTTCCTTTCGAAAATTCCAAGTGCGCGTTGGTCCATCGTCCAGCATCGTCCAGGTCTCGTGTCCGTAGAGAACTACCGGTCTGATAAGAGTACTTTGTAGGTGACGTTCAGCAATGTTATTGCGCGGTAGTTGCTACAATCCAGCTCATCGCCCTTTTCGTAGATGGGACCCACAACACCTTCCATCCACTCCTACGACAGAACCTCATCCTCCCAAACCTTGGTAATTACCCAGTTCAGCGCTCTAGCCACTGCCTCACCACCGTATTTAAACAGCTGTCCTGGTAGTCGGTCAACTCCAGGGGCTTTGTTGTTTTTGAGACGGACGATCTCCCTCTGGATTTCCAGAAGATTCGGAGCCGGAAGTCGTATGTCCTTCGCGCGCGAGCTTCGGCACATGCCCCCTACGTGAACGGTATAATTTCTCATAGAACTTACGTGCGTTATTAGAGGCCGTCCAGAAACCACGTGGTCATATATGGAGGGAGGGGGGAGGTTTGGAAAATGACCACGATAAGCCACATGGGGGGAGGGGGGTGTTGCTCTCGAACCACGTGGTTTTTTTTACACGAAAAACTTTTGGTGAATAACAATAGTGGTGAAAAAAATACAAATCATTAAAATTTAATGATTTATTCAATAAACGCAAGGCGCATCTTAGGGCCGATGCCCACGTAGCGTCTTTCCAACTCAGCGTTGAAAAGATGTAGGTGTACATCGAGAAAAACCGGTAACGCAGCGTCAGTCGTAACGCCGATGCATATCTGCGTTATTTTACCATCTTAGCCTTAGATCCTTTTTTCATAAAAAATTAACGAAAAACCAGGTTGCGATTCAGTCTCAATCCCCACAAAAAAAATGGAAAGAAAAAATGAAAAAATATTTAAAAAAAATTCCGCCGCGGATGGTTTTTGGCATCACGCCGCCGACACTTTTGCATCAGCGTACGCAGCTACAATTTTGAAAAATGTTCATGTTTTTACAATAATCCAAGAAAAAAACTTTCAAAAGAATTTCTTGTGGATAATCAGGAAAAATCCAGTAAAGAAATTTCATGTAAAAACTTTGACATTACTTCATACAATCCTGATAAAATTCTGACATTCAGAATGATTTTTGAACAATTCTCTCTGACAAATTTAGCTTGGAAATTTTGCTACAAATTGTTAATGAAAAAAAAACAAAACATATCCAGTGTAAATTCCGAAAAAAATTCCCTAAAGCTCAGAAAAAAATTCCATGTATATTCTGTCTGAAAATTCAAAACAGTCCCGTGGGAAATACATATAATTTTCGGTAGAAAAAAAATGTTCATATTTTCATTTTTTTTTTTTTACATTCTAATGAATTTCTTCGACAAGTTCTTTCGAATCTTCACCAGAAATTCTTATTCATTTCCAAAAGAAGTTTTTCGAACATTTTAAGGAGTACACTTCGACATGTTCAGTCTCAAGTTAGCCTTGCGAGCAAAGGCGTAGGATTGCCCATCTGGAGATGGCGAGCTCGATTCTCGTTCCTGTCAAGGATGTTTTCGGGTGGGAAACATTCTCAACACCCTAGGTATAGTGTATCCATCGTACTTGCTACACAAGATATATAATCGTGCAATGGCTGGCATATAAAAGCTTTCAATTTATAACTGAGGAAATGCTAATAGAATATACTAAGTTGAAAAGCAGACCAACTTCCAGTTGGAATATGGAGCCATAGAAGAAGAAGAAGAAGACTTTTAATTTTTTCAAGAAAAAATCTTCTGAATTTCCGAAAGATAATAAACAGCAAATGCCACATGAAACACTTTTTCCGTTAATTTTTTGTTTTTGGATTTTTTCAAATTTGGAATTTTAAAATGAATTTTTTTTGGAATACTTATTTACGCTCTTTGTGAATTCAACACATTTTTTTTTTTAATTTTCCAAGTATTTTTTTATTCGAGGCATTATTTAGAATTTCCACGGAAGAGTCTATGGATTATCTTCAAAAAATTCTTTGGATTTTCAAAGAATAAATCTTTAGAATTCTCAAGGTTAATGTTTTGTTTAATTTGCGCCATAAATTCTTCCAAAATTTCATCGTAAATTCATTCTTCATTTTGTCAGTTTTGGAAGTCATTTTGATTTCTTTGTAGGTTCAGCTTAACATTGCTTTAAATCTTTACCATGCAAAGATGCACAGGAAATGATTTAGAAAGTTTAAGGAATTTTTCACATCAGAAAATCTTTAAAATTTTGATTTAATTTTTTAAGGAATTCCTACTGGAAATGCTTCAAAAGTACAACCTTTACAAGTACTACAAAAGTACAATTTTTTCGTTATTTCCACTTGTAAAAACATCGGAATATCCTCGTGAAATTCATTATTGGTGTTTCAGATGAACTTTTTTCGATTTTCTACTGGAAAATCCTTGGAATTTCCATCGGAAATATTTTGGCATATTCCGAATAATTTCTTTTGGAAATTAAAAAAACTGCTGAAAATGTCTGAGAATTTCTTTTGGAAAACGAAAAAAAAAATTCCATTGGAAATTCAGAAGAATTTTCTTTGAAGATTCATTAAAGTTGCCCAGGATTTTGAAGAAAATCTTTAGAGATTATGTAAAAAAAGTTAGCTGATTTTTTTCTAATTTATATTGGAAATTCTTCGGAATTTGATGTTTATTGGAATTTTCAACGTAAATATGCATTTCGGATCCTTCTACGGGTTCTTATAGTTCTTCAAAATTTATACCGAACGTTTTCGGAACTCTTCCACAGAATTTCGGAAAAGAATGTCGTTGAAATTCTAAAGATTTTTCCGTGGAGACTCCGAATAATTTCTTGTCAATATTCCGAAGGGTTTTCCTTGCAACTCCAGAATAATTATTCTTGATCATTAAGAAGATCTTGGAAATTAAAATTAATCCAAGCAATAAATATAGGCAATAATTTAGGCTTAAGAAGCCTAGTTTTTATGATATTGAATAATTAGGATAATTGATCGAAAAATTTATTAATGCACCTAAATGTTCTAAATGCACAAAATTCTAGAAGTGCGTATGAAAAAGGTTATGACATAGAGAAGCTTGCATCTAAAAAATCAACATGAAATTCTAAATAAAATGCTTTTTAAATTCATAAAAGGGTCTTAGAACTAAGGAGATTCCTGCGATATGAAAAAAGCGGCAGTGTTCCAGAAAAAAACCCTCCAATTCCTAAAACAATCTAGGTTAAAAAATTGTGTTATAATAACGATTGAAATTGAATTCCAAAACAAATCTCAACCCTTTCAGGACGGATGGGTCATATATGCCCAGCGTTTTAGATTGTCTATAAAATCACAAAAGAGAGCTAGGCCACCATTTTCTTCAGTAAAATTGTTCATCAAGATATTGGCTTTACAGAAAAAATATGGGAGCTAAAATTTGACTGTCCCTGAAAACTCAGATATCCGAAACCTTGGGAAGATTTCGATTCTAAGAGCATACAAATGAAGTTGAAATGCTTGAATCATTCTGAACACTCAGATAAGATGGGTCATCCTGAATGTTAAGCCAGTGATTAATATTCAGGAATACGAGATGCTCAAGGTACTCCAAAATGCTCTCAAGTTCAGCCCACGATACTGGTAGATATTTTGCAATGTCCTCATCATCGGTATATACCTAATCCGATGAAATAATCATATGATCCCAATTTCCATTAACATGAGATCCAAGAGACAAGGTACCCAAAATTATCTTGAGTCAACATCAAGTTGCAAACATTACGACTTCCAGCACGTTTTGTATAACCTAAAAGGTCTGTAGTAGCTTGTATAAATAATAATTGAAGTCATATCAACCCAATGAACCTACTGGGATATTATATCATACATCATTCATAAGTTGGTTAATTGGATAAATCAAATGATCCAAACTCCAAAATAATAATTGGTCTATAATACATTCATTCCTCTATGAGTCGCTTATAAAAGGACTATTGACTGAAGCATATTCGAGATGTGGAATAGAAGTTCCTTGGAAAATTATTCGAAAGTACCATCTGAGTGACCGAGAAAATATGTCTAGTAAATTTTTAAAAATTTTGTAATTATTTATTTATAATATTGCTTTATTTATGGAATGTTTGTATTTTTTCCGTGGAAAATTTTTATTTCTTTATGAAAAATTCTTTTTTTATATTTGCAATTTTTGGTTTTAAAAGTGTTAATTTATTTTTGTTTTGAGAAAATTCTTAATTGTTTATGGAAATTTTGCATTATTTCTCGGGTACTTATTCAAAACGGCGTATGTGATTTTGAGCATGAGCATGATTGACCGCCCACGGTTGCTACTCCGTTATTGCTAGGTCAGCTGTTATTACACAGAGAACCAACAGATGAAGTTTGGGACTAACATCATCTTCAATGTGTAAGAACTGGTGACCCGAAAATAAGCAATACCAGCGCCGGCCGTGTCCGAATGCAGGTCAATTAAGGAATGGGTAGGAAACTGTTGACGTGATACTTGCTTTGATAGAAGCCGACGAGTCATCTGCACTTCCACGAGAAATCACTGGGATGTTGGATATATGGGGTAGGTATTGTGGCAGGGTTCGTTTTGGTAAACGGTATGCCGTGTATAGCGTGTAGTTTGATCAACTCAAAACATAATCGAACGAACACAAATTATTTTAATTACCGACCGCACTAAGCAGAACAAAATTGTCGATGACCAGCCGATCTCTCTGCTAACCGCACAAAGCAGAACAATATTTTCGATGACCGGCCGATCGTTCTGCTTACTGACGCGAACTGCATCTTCACTTTCTAATTAATTTACTCACCCGCACAAAGCAGAACAACATTTCGATGATCGGGCGATCGTTCTGCTAACCGCACAAAGCAGAACAAATTATGTCATGACCGGCCGATCGTTCTGCCTACTAAATAAATCACGACTGTACGTGAGCTCTGAAAGCTGAACATTTGTCTTTCAAACAATAAACAAACATGATCTACATTTTTCACTCAATTCCGACAGAAAACTTGATAGTCCTAAATAAACGTCTCTGAGGCATGTTTCCAAGTACAGCATTGCGATAAATAAAATCTATTCACATATTGACCGCACAAGCAGATCAAAAGCTTCTGATTCTCGCGAACAATCTGCATATCATATAAAAACGCAATCTGCTCTATTTTCTTATCAACCTAATAGGTACTAGCCTTAGTAACATTTGGGTTTTATACTGGTTTTATCACATACTTGTAGAGTAAATTCTGGTCTTCAAAAGCGCTACAAAACATAAAATGTTACTTGGGAGCATTTCTACCACTCTTCAATGAATTAGATATGTCTAAAATGCATTTTCTACTAACAAAATGGAAAGCAAGGAAGAAAGTTGATAAAAGAGATATATTTGAAATAGGCTATGAGAAGGAAGACTAGAAGATAGTCAAAATAGAAGGCAAGCAAAGGCCAGATTAAATATATATTGTGATCTAGGGCTGAAAGTCTCTCTGAAAGAACTTCCGTTGGTATTCAAACAGAACTCCATTCGGAATTCGGAAAAAAATCCGTTCAAAATTCGGACAAAATTTAATTCGAAGTTCGAATAGAAAAATCCATTCAAAATTTCATAAGAGCTCCGTTCGAAATTCAGACACAATTCCGATCGGAATTCGAACATTTGGATCACCTCATGCTCGATCGTAAGAAGGTTCCCGTTTATGTCCTTACACATATCAGGCTGTGGCACGTGGCCCTTACGTGAACGGTTCAACTTCTCATAGAACTTTCGTGTGTTAGGGAGCGTCCACAAATTGCGTAACGCTTGGAGGGGGAGGGGGGCTGAGCAAAGTATGACGATCCATACAAAATTTTCAGATGTTTCATACAAAAAGTGTGACATAGGGGGGAGGGGGGGAATTTCAAAATGACCAATTTTTGCGTTACGTAATTAATGGATCTTCCCTTATTAGCGCGGTATAGTTAGTCTCTTCACGGTCTCGATCTTCCTGCTGACGCTTTTTCCTCCGGAAAATCGAGTTTTGTCTGTTCCGCGCCTGTTTATATCGTGCCTCGTTCGCCCTCGTGCGGTGTTGCAGCAATCTCGCCCATGCTGCATTCTTCTCTTCTACTAACTGCTCACATTAGCCGTCATACCAGTCGTTTCTCTGATCCGGGGGCTCCGTGCCAAGTGCAGCGGTTGCAGTGCTACCAATGGCGGATCGAATATCTCTCCAGACATCTTCAAGAGACGCTGCGCCTAGCTGCTCTTCCGTTGGGAGTGCCACTTCCAGCTGCTGCGCGTATTCTTGGGCTAGTATACCGTCTTGTAGCCGCCGAATGTTAAGCCGCGGCGTCCGACTTCAACGCGTGTTGTTCACCGTCGAGAGTTTTGAGCGCAGGCATACTGCAACGAGGTAGTGGTCGGATTCTATATTCGCACTGCGGTAAGTGCGGACGTTCGTGATGTCGGAGAAGAATTTACCGTCGATTAGAACGTGGTCGATTTGGTTTTCTGTTTCTTGGTTAGGTGATCTCCATGTGGCCTTGTGAATATTTTTGCGGGGAAAGAAGGTGCTTCGGACTACCACTCCGCGGGAGGCTGCGAAGTTTATGCATCGTTGGCCGTTGTCATTCGATACGGTGTGCAGACTATCCGGTCCGATGACCGGTCTATACATTTCCTCCCTTCCTACCTGTGCGTTCATGTCACCGATGACGATTTTGACGTCCCGCAGTGGGCATCCATCGTATGTCTGCTCCAGCTGTGCATAGAACGCTTCTTTCTCGTTGTCGGGTCTCCCTTCGTGTGGGCAGTGCACGTTGATGATGCTATAGTTGAAGAAACGGCCTTTAATTCTCAGCTTGCACATCCTTGCGTTGATTGGCTACCACCCAATCACGCGTTGGCGCATCTTAACCAGCACTATGAAGCCGGTTCCCAGCTCGTTGGTGGTGCCACAGCTTTGGTAGAAGTTAGCCGTTCGATGTCCGCTTTTCCACACTTTCTGTCCTGTCCAGCAAATCTCCTGCAGCGCCACGACGTCGAAGTTGCGGGGATGTAATTCATCGTAGATCATCCTGTCGCAACCTGCGAAACCTAGCGATTTGCAATTCCATGTTCCAAGCTTCCAATCGTAATCCTGTATTCGCCGCCTAGGTCTTTGCCGATTATATCGAGTTGCATTATCTCTTATATTGTTCGTAATGATTGGTTTTCCAGGCGGCTTATTGGGCCTGCGCAAACATCCTGTCTCGTCGGAGGGCCGTCGTGTCAGGGCTGTTTAGCGTCCCACCTAACACCAGGCTTGTGCGCTTTGAGCGGCACACGGTCGCTTTGGTGGGGCCTACTTGCGGATACATGCAGCTTTTTATAGAGGTTTAACAGGGCCCACTGTCAAACCCCACCACATCCTAGGCAAGCCCCACATCTCGCAGATGGCCTGGGGAGGGATCGTCAAGCCCTTGGACATAGTCCCTGCTGCCCAATACCTCAGAATAATAAAGCTCAGTTATTTTATTTTTATTGTATCAGAATTTTTTTCATAAAAATAATTTCTTTAAAATTCATATCAAATGTTTTTTAAAGCAAATTGGCAAAATATAAAGTCCTCGGATGATTAATCTGATGAATCCTCACTTTCTAATGGCAGACGACTGTGCTCATCTTCCTCAAATGTGTCGTTTGGTGGGCCAACATCCTCTTCTTCTTCATCACTCGTATCTTCAGAGCTTCCGTGAAAAACATCTCGACTGTTCATAGCTTTCATCAATCGACCCGTGTCATCTGTCCCAGCAGCTTCTACGGATTTGTCCTTCTGTTTCGTACGTTTGTTTCGACACGAGGATTTTCTGACCATCTTGTGCGTAGCTCTGGTTTTTGAGTACCTGAATAAACGGATCTTGCAGAATTTCTCTAAACGTTGTTTCGTGTAAGAAGGGTCTCCTATTTGTACGAGATTCAAAATCAATTCCGTCACATTTCCGAACTCACGGAAACCACGTTTACACTTATCTCCTCTGTTCACTTCAGTCCATGTGAATTTATTCCAAAATTGTCTAGTGAATAGACAGTCTGCAATTATATAACAAGCATTGTCGCCATTCCCTGCATACGAATTCGGACAATTATTCGAGAATAGTATTCCAACTGCCAAGACAGAAAAAAAATAATAAAATGTCGCTTCTACAATACTATTAATACTCACATATTTGGCTTGTAGAGTCGCATCTCGCAAGTCAATATTGAACTGCTCTAGTTGCTCCTCAGAGTCAATAAGATTATGTTTCTCGATCGTTGTTGCATTACTGGATGACCCACATCTACATTTATCCTTGTTCAAACCCTCAAGTGTGGCTGTTAGTCGAGTGAAATTTTAGATTCGAAACACTTGTTTACGGCCTTCAAAACTGCTTGTTCAACAGCTTTTTCGACTACCTTGCTCAAATATGATTCAAAGGATGTTGAAACAGCTTCATTCACCGAGTCAAAAACTGCTTGCTTGATAAGTGCATCGAGATCGGTTACATTCTCATTCGGGTTCCCTACAATACAAACATATATTAACTATAGTTATGGATAGAATATGTGTAATATATTGTATATACCTGTTTGTTCCGTAATATCTGGTTGCCGTTCTGTAGGAATTACATCAGCAACATTCGTCGGATTCATTCTGTATAGCTCATGATCTAAAATATAAGTAAACATGTATTGACTTCAAAAATACTCAATACAATAGACCTACGTACCTGAAACAGTGTAGGACTTCTATATGTTCTGTTCAACCACTTCATCTTGTATAAGGCTATTTCGTAGTGATAGATTCATTACCGGCAACGCAGTATTGACTTCAAAAGTTTCAACCGACATTGAATCGTCGTCAGCATTGTGCACGAATCAAGACAAATTTTTCAAAACGACTTATCTGCTTTTGTAAACAAAAATTCAAACGACGATTTGACGAATCTAATAGCTCTCCCACGCAAACCAACGCCATCAACAGGTAGCGGAATCCTTCATCTACCTATTGATGGTGTTGGTTTGCGTGGGAGAGCTATCAGATTCGTCAAATCGTCGTTTGAATCTTTGTTTACAAAAGCAGATAAGTCGTTTTGAAAATTTTGTCTTGAAATGATGCTATTCGCTTTGACGCAGCCGCGCTGTTGCCATCTAGCGGCGACGGACGTGTGCGTGAAATCACTGTTTTTCAACATGGTGAAGTATAGGAAGTATATTTTAAAATGCTTTTAAAATGTTATTGACAGTGATATGTTGAAAACTTTTAAATACGTAGGATTAGAATTTTGAAAAACTACATGTTAGGCTCCTCATCTACACATGTTTTTTTAATCAAAATAATTCAACTTTCGTGTTACCTATATGAAACTAAATTGAATTTCTAACCCAAAACAGTGAACAATTTTAGGCTAAAATGTGTTTTAACGCTTTAATAAGCATTTTAAAATTGACGTCCTATATCCCTTGATGGGTGAAATAAAAAAGCATCAGCCGGCCCCCATTTTGTTTTCTCGCTTTCGTCAGGGCCAATTATGATTGTGATCATGTTGAGATGCTGCGACCTGTTGCGATGTGGCATCTAGCGGTGTCTGCTTCTGGACAATAGCTGTAAAATAAATCTTCGACTTGAAGTAATATAAACACATACCTATAATAATACCTACCTGTACATAAATCATTTAAATCCTTTGCACCGGAGTCCGACTTTTTCTTCTTCATTGATTTCAATATTTTCTTCTTCCCGTCAAGATCAGACACCTCTTTCTGGGCCAATTATACAACAGCTGCTTCTGCCGATTCTAATTTACGACATTTCTTGACCAGAAGAGCTGGAATGGCTTTCGTAGAACCATGAAAAACGGTGCCATTTTTTCTCATTTGCTCTATCTTTTCATTTCCAATCGACTTCGGCCACATGAGTAGGTGTCCTTTCATCAGTTTCATCATTTATACACGAAGTTGTACAAAGCATCTTTTCAGTTCACATAAAATCATATAAAGTAAAAAAACAAACTTCGTTTGTACGTATATGGCCTCCAAATGTGTACGTATAGATGATATCTCTCGCTTAACTTCTCAAAAGGTCCTAAGTAACATTTTTTTCATGAATTAATTTGAGTACTGCAATCAAAAGCTTTCATGTTGTTCGGTTGATTGCGCTATTCAAATTAATTCATGAAAAAAATGTTACTTAGGACCTTTTCAAAAGTTAAGCGAGATCTATGCATCCACATAGCTGAATTGCAAATGAGTTATGTGAACAGAATTGTTGGCTGGGCAATATCCTTTCTGTCTCTCAAATTGATGAAACAGGTAAGTCGGTGATATCTCGAAATAATGGAGTGGAAATCAAGGTGAAAATGACATCGTTTTGGTGACAGGAAATGTAGGGGAAACTGGGGTAGTATGCACCCCTGGGGCAAATCGACCCTTTGGCATTTTTTAGTACATTTTCAGCAGTTTTTCCAGAGAATTTATTACAGCGAATGTAGTTCGGATCTCGAACTATCGATCCAGTAGTAAACATTCTTGAAAAATTCCTGGTTTAGCAGTGTTCCAGGATTTTTTCAATGCCATAAGGTGGTTTTGCCCTGGTGGTGCATATAACTTTTTTACTTGAATCTTTTTCCAAACAGTGAAAGTGTATGTTTGGGTGAGATTGTCGCGAAGCATGAACTGTTGCACATTGGACAATTAATCATGAAGCGAGAACCAATTATATGCAAACCATCCCAGGTTGTCATTTGAGAATCGTTCAGGGTTAGGTCCATTAAGCCACTGCATTCATTCCGATGTGTGTGGGCGTATGGCTAAAAGAAAACCTACGATGGGCACGAGTATTTTGTGACATTCGTCGACGAATTCACTCATTCTGTGGTTGTTTTTGTTACATTCATTCATTTATTTAGCTTACATATAAACAGATAACACTGAATCATCAATTTGATTCCACAGTACAAGGTTCGAGGCCGCATCTCTTCATCCTTAAATGCGTCCCAGGCCTGCCAAGTCGTTCTGTAACTGGTCAGCCCACCTCTTTCGCTGCGCTCCACGCCGTCTCGTACCTGCCGGATCGGAAGCGAATACCATCTGATGGACAAGGTGAGGAAGATGATGCATGAAGGCCCATGATTGACGTCCCCCATGGGGAGAAGCCCTAACAAATGCGCTCACTATCACGCTGCCACCAAGACTCCTTTTGAACTTTGGTTTGGCAAGAAGATCAACACTGATTCGTACACCGCCTTGAAATCGATAAACAGATGATGTGTCTGCTGGGGGCAGTAGGGACTATGTCCAAGGGCTTGATGATTCATCCCCAGGCCATCTGCGAGCTGTGATGCCTGCCTAGGATGTGGTGAAGTTTGACAGTGGGCTCTGTTAAACTTTTATAAAAAGTTGCATGTATCCACAAGTAGACTCCGCCGAAGCGACCGTGTGCCACACAAGCCCAAGTCCTGGCGTTAGATGGAACGCTAAACAGACCTGACACGACGGCCCTCCGACGAAACAGAAGGTTTGCGCAGGTCCACTAAGCCATCTTTAAAAACAATCATTACGAACGACATAGGAGATAATACGACTCAATACAATCGGAGACGAAAAAAGGATCACGATTGGAAGCTTCGAACATGGAACTGCAAGTCGCTAGGCTTCGCAGGTTGCGACAGGATTATCTACAATGAATTACATCCCCGCAACTTCGACGTCGTAGCGCTGCAGGAAATCTACTGGACAGGACAGAAAGTTGTGGAAAAGCGCGCATCGAGCGGCTTTCTACCAAAGCTGTGGCACCACCAATTAGCTGGGAAACGGCTTCATAGTTTTGGGCAAGATGTGCCAACGCGTAATTGGCTGGCAGCCAATCAAAGCAAGGATGCGCATGCTGAGGATAAAAGGCCGTTTCTTCAACTATAGCATCATCAACGTGCACTGCCCATACAAAGGGAGAACGGACGACGAGAAAGAAGCGTTCTATGCACAGCTGGAGCAGACATACGATGGATGCCCACTGCGAAATGTCAAAATCGTCATCGGTGACATGAACGCTCAGGTTGGAGGGGTGGAAATGTATAGATAGGTCATCGGACCGGATAGTCTGCATACCGTATCGAACGACAACGGCCAACGATGTATAAACTTTGCAGCTTCCCGCGGAATGGTAGTCCGAAGCGCTTTCTTCCCCCACAAGGCCACATGGAAAATCACATAATCAAGAAACGGAAAACCATATCGACCACGTTCTAATCGACGGTAAATTCTTCTCCGACATCACGAACGTACGCATTTACCGCAGTGCGAATATCGAATCCGACCACTACCTTGTTGCAGTTTGTCTGCACTCTAAACTCTCGACGGTGTACATCACGCGTCAGAGTCGTTCGCCGCGGCTAAATATTGGGCGGCTACAAGACGGTAGACTAGCCCAAGACTACGCGCAGCAGCCGGAAGTGGCACTCCCAACGGAAGAGCAGCTATGCGCAGTGTCTCTTGAAAATAGCTGCAGAGATATTCGATCCGCCATTGGCATTGGAAGCACCACAACCGCTGCACTATGCCCGGTGCCCCGAATCAGAGAATCGACTGGTATTATGGCGAATGTGAGCAGTTAATTGAGGAGAAGAATGCAGCATGGGCTATATTACTGCAACACCGCACGAGAGCGAACGAGGCACGATACAAACGGGCGCGGAACAGACAAAACTTGATATTTTGGAGGAAAAAGCGCCAGCAGGAAGATCGAGACCATGAAGAAACGGAGCAACCGTACCGCGCTTATAACGCACGTAAGTTCTATGAAAAGTTAAACCGTTCACAGCCCGATATATGTAAGGTCATAAACAGGAACCTTCTTACGAACGAGCGTGAGTTGATCCAAAGGTGGCGGCAGCACTACGAAAAGCACCTGAATGGCGATGTGGCAGACAACGGTGGCGATACGGTAATGAACCTGGGAATACGCGCGCAGGGCATACAACTTCCAGCTCCAAATCTCCAGGAAATCCAGGAAGAGATCGGCCGTCTGAAAACAACAAAGCCCCTGGAGCTGACCGACTACTAGGATAGATGTTTAAATATGGTGGTGCGGCATTGGCTAGAGCTCTGCACTGGGTAATTACCAACATTTGGGAATGTGAGGTTCTGCCGCAGGAGTGTATGGAAGGTGTTGTGTGTCCCATCTACGAAAAGGGCGATTGTAGCAACTACCGTGCAATCACATTGCTGAGCGTCGCCTACAAGGTACTCTCCCAAATTTTACGCCGCCGACTAACACCAATCGCAAGAGAGCTCGTGGGGCAGTACCAGGCGGGATTTATGGATGAATGCTCTACCACAGATCAGGAGTTCGCCGTACGTCAGGTATTGCAGAAATGCCGCGAATACAACGTGCCCACACATCCTCTATTAACCGACTTCGAAGCCGCATATGATACAATCGATCGGAACCAGCTATGGCAACTAATGCACGAAAACGGATTTCCGGATAAACTGAAACGGTTGATCAAGGCGACGATGGATCGGGTGATGTGCGTAGTTCGAGTTTCAGGGACATTCTCGAGTCTCTTTGAAACGCACGTCAAGGTGATGGTCTTTCGTGTTTGCTATTCAACATTTCTTTGGAAGGGGTGATACGAAGGTTAGGGATTGACACATATATGCTTTGGATTAGAAATGGATTGGATTTGGATTGAATTTGAATTTATTGTGGATTGGTTTTCGATTGGATTTGATTTGTATCGGATTTGAATAGGATTTTAATTGCATTTGGACGAGATTTGGTGTAGAATGATTTTGGATTAGATTCGTATGGATTTGAATTGGATTTTGATTAAACTTTGATTTAAACTTTGGATTTAGATTGGATCTGAATGGAATTAAATTGCATTTAAATTGGATTTGCATATTTCATTCCTTTTGAAATGAATAGATGCAGGGCCGTATTTAGGGGGAGGCCGGGGGAGGGCATGGCCTCGGGCCCCCACAAATCTTATGTACCAAAACCAACCTTTTTTGTACATTTTGGGAGCCCCACAAGCTGTCGGCCCCGAGGCCCCCTTCCGGCTAAATCCGGCCCTGGATAGATGTAAGTTTGGACTTGAATTGGATTTGGCTACGGTTCAAGCCGTAGATTGATTGTATTACATTTTAAATCTTTTTGAAGAATTGAGAAAGGAATTTTGAATTTAAATTTATTCGACAATAAAAAAAAGTAGTAACAATAGAGTTTGATGTGGATAATATTTGTTCAAGGATCAACAATATGAAGCTATAAAATCTTTCTACATTTATTACACATCTAGAGAGTAGAGGTGGAGAAGAATGTAGTAGATAAGATCAGGTCTATAAAGTATCGAAAGAAAAAAAGTGATTTACTGTACTGCATTGTGGTATTGGCAATCAGTTGATTTTTGTAATTTGAATACGCTCTTTTGGTATGAACTTCTTTTGAATGGGTAGCAAGCTAACTTATTTTGAAACATGTCGAATTATTGTGTCAAAAGCGGAGAGCGGATCAGTTTGCTGAGTATTGTTGCGACGAACGGACAAGCCTAGTAACCTCGTCTAGATCACGACACTAATGATGTGGAATAAGCACATAAGACAATTTTAATGCCTTGATTTATTTTTGGATAAAATAAAAATAAAAGCCTATTCAGATTACGAGCATTGACGAGGTATTTGACGTGATAATTGATAATGAGAAATGAAATTAAAATAGGATGAATGAACTTGGACATCAAGATACTCTTTATCATACCAAATACCTCGTAAATAATTGTAATCTGAATATTCTATAACCACCTATAACGTTCATTTCAAAAAACGATGCGCAGGGTAACAAGTTCTGAATAGTGTATTGATCTAATCTTTTCGCAATTTATTTTCTTGACCATCAACTACCCCTGTGGAAACGAAAATATTCGGATCAGTCTGATTCTCGGATACGTCATCCCATTCATTCGACTTCTTTCATTCACGAACGTCTCCGGTCACCAGGATCTCGCGTATCTCTTTTTGCATACGACCGTACATACCTCCACAGCTAATGAGCGCGAATGAGACAGAACGAAAGCAAAAACTGCACAACATCCATCACACTGTCAAACGGGACCTCTTTGCAGAACAAAAGAAGACCTTCGCTTTGCTCCAGTGTTCGTGTAGTGCTGGAACGGTATTTTGTGTGTGTTTCGAGTCGAATGCAAAGTGGTCCCTGAGGGACATATATGCGATATGAAATTAAATTAAGATAAGTAACTTTTTTAAATTACGTGAATTGTGCATAACTGTCCCATATTCATATACTCTAGATGATCCGCACATATTTATCGGCGGAAATCCATAAATTTGAGTTTTAAGATTTTCATGTGCGCACATAATAATTCGCTATCGGCACTTCAAACAAATTAGTGCAATATATAATGGATTTGGATATATATAAAACGAATTTTATTAGGTGAACAAATGAATCACAAGTGCGTAATTAGCTGATGATAATCTATTAGGGAACACATATATATCACGTGCAGATTATTCTATATATAGTTAAGGAAAATGTGAAGCAAAAGCTTTCTATCTATGATTCCAGGACTATTTTTTTCTTTCTTACACATATTAGAGAGAAGTTGTATAGGTATTTAGACTGTACCACTTAGTCCTTTCCTTTTTATCTAGCGAATTGCGTTTGGGGCTTAACTTTCCGGAACATAACCTAAGTAAAAGTCCTGACCTAAGTAAAAGTCCTGTAACTGGTAGGCTATCGTAACAAATAAATATACTTATACTTATACTTATAATCGCTTATTTTTGTACCTTAGGGACCACTGTGCAGCGTGTTGTTTGTCATCTTGTTTGCTGTCATTCCGTTCCGTTCCTCGACGAAGCTGGCGAAGGCAGACGTAAACGGTATCGTGTGTGCATATACAAACGAGAAGACCCGAGTATGTGTTTGTGTCCATCCATTCATGCGGTATGCAGTAGTGTGTGTGTCGTAAGTTGAAGGCAGCAGTCAGTAAGCAGACAGACATGGTGAAAAATTTTGTTCGCATCGCAGTCTCGAATAGTGCAAACAAGCTGGAAAATCGTGCAGAAAATCCGTGAAATCGTGCGTGTGAGCGAATCGGTCTTGGGACGGTCGCCTTTTGCGTGAAACGGTCACGTTTTGCCGGGGGTAACTCGATTTCTGTGTTGCTCAGGTTGAAGTCAATTTTTTTTCCTGAAACATGTGAAAAAACAGGATCCAGCAATCAGTCTGTGACAAGTTGATGGTGAATGGGTTGCTGAGATTTCTGGCAGGGTGAAAAAAGGTAAAAAGGTGTCTGTGCTTAACATCCATTTCCTACCGCGAGCATCTGAAAAATTAAGTGGAAAATTGCTCCCGGAGGACACTGAAGTGATATGCAAATGAAAAAGTGGCTCAATAGCAGTGTAAATGCAATTACAAGAGCAAGTGCGATTTAAATTCCGTGAATAAGAAAAGGCAACACCTTCTCCTTGTTCCCTCAACCGTCGTCATCGTCATCGTAGTCGTCGGCCTCGGCCTGCGCCCTAGAGCCAGCGGAGTCAATTTTGTCAATCGAGGAGCCCCATCACTCGGCGGATTCCCGAGAAATCAAAAGCGCAAGTTTGCCGATAAAGTTTGACGCAATTATTGTGAACATCGTGGGAAGGAAGCTTTCATTACTGGTAAGAAACTTTGATTGTCATCGTTATTCACTGTGGGTTCTGGGGCCACGCAAAGGTGTTTAATCCTACAAAATCCTTGGACATTTTTTTCCTTGGAAGGACACGAACCCTCACGCATACGCACAGTTTTCCATCAGATTGGAATCCCGGTCTTCGCGATAGCAGCAAGCAAAGCAGCAGTCTGGGTACGGTTTCGCTGATGTGTGTGCGTTTTGGGCAGGATGGACAAAGCTAGACGACGAGTCTACAGGTTGGGCAGGAGGGGCATGTTTATTGATTTTCCAATATTGTTTTCCTGCGCTCGCGACAGTGGAGTTTGCAAATGCGAATTTGTTGTGTTTGATTTGTGGAAACAAAAGGATCACTTCTTCTTCTTCTTATTGGCATTACGTCCCCACACTGGGACAGAGCCGCCTCGCAGCTTAGTGTTCATTAAGCACTTCCACAGTTATTATCTGCGAGGTTTCTAAGCCAGGTTACCATTTTTGCATTCGTATACAGCAACAGTTCGCTAACTGGGCGCTTTTTAACTGGACTGTTTTTTAACTGGGCGTTCGCTAACTGGGCCAAAGCCCAGTTAAAAAGCAGTTATCCGTCAAAAAACAACAACAAAGACTCATTGACGAGGGGATTCTGAATGGTATATTCTTTAAGCTTCATGTAAAACACGATCACAACAATGCATCGTGAATTCCCTCGTCAGCCCAGTTAAAAAGCGGCGTTCGGTAACTGGGCTGGCGTTTTAGCCCAGTTAGCGAACGGATGCTGTATCATGAGGCTAACACGATGATACTTTTATGCCCAGGGAAGTCGAGACAATTTCCAATCCAAAAATTGCCTAGACCGGCACCGGGAATCGAACCCAGCTACCCTCAGCATGGTCTTGCTTTGTAGCCGCACGGCTAAGGAGGGCCCCAAAAGGATCACTTGTTTTGTGATTTGTTGACAGCTTACGATCTGGGACTTGAAGAATTGACTAAAATATTATAAAAACTCGAATATACGAACATCAAACAAATCCGGCTATTTAATATTTATTTTTACCTGTTTCCTATTTAAAAAACAAATAAAAATTAAAATTTTCACCTGTGATAAGACGAGTCAAGTCTCGGGAACTTTTTCAAATCGGCGTATGTAACATTTTGATCAAGCTGAGAAAATGAGCTTGGAAGTTTTCAGATTTCATTTTTATTCCTATTTAGAAACTAATCATTTTTATTGCAATTGAATACACCTCAACGATACATTATGAAAAGGTTCATCGTCACTGACTCTGAAACCTGCACTGCGTGTGAACATTCCAGTTATTTCGATAAAAATATATGTTACAACGTTCTGCAACAGATAAATCACATACGTCGTTTTGATACGTCAGCATGACCGAGGTCATGCTACTTTCGTCGAAATGTTACGCTGCTTAGTACTATTCTATTTAATTCCACCACGGTGTAATTTTTACAGTGTCTCGTATTGAAGTACGTAGTACGAGACATTGAAGACGGGCTTACAGTTGAGCTTGATATACTTAACTGTAAAGATTACAACGTAATGGAATTAAATGAAATAGTACTAAACCCGCCTTATGAAGACAAATGAAGACATTCCACTAAAAGAGCTTAATAAATTTTTCATTTTAATGTTGTTGCTCTCAACATGAAACTTTATAATTGTTGTTTCGTAAACATTCACTATAATGTATTTAAAAAGTTAAAAGTGTTTTTAATGTTTACCTTCCTCTGAAAGTAATGTTGAACTAAACTTGTTTAAAAAACACAAATAAAATTAATGAAATAAACTTTCTCTGACATTCATCTTAATATAGTTTTTATAACAGAAACAGGAGCCTTACGAGCAAAGGTGTAGGATTGCCAATCCGGAGATGACGAGTTCGATTCTCGGTCCGGTCTAGGATGTTTTTGGGTTGAAAGCTTTCTCGACACCCTGGGCATAGTGTATCCATTGTACTTGCCACACAATATACATACTCATGCAATGACGGACATAGAAAAGCTTTCAACTAATAACTGAGGAAATGCTAATAGAATATTAAGTTGAAAAGCAGGCCAAATTCCAGTTGGAATGTAGAGCCATAGAAGAAGAAGAAGATACAGAAACATTCGAGTCTCTTCATGTACATGTCTGATCTGTAAATTAAATTTAGCTATTGACATTGTACCAAATTGATAATATGCTTCGAAAGATTTTGGTAATGAAATTGCTTAATGAAGAAAAGATCTCCTGTGTTTATCTGCCCGTTTGACCGGCCTAGATCGCACACGGGCGAGGTATAGCCCCAAGTCATTCCAATCTTTGGAGCCAACCTCTAGCCTCTCGAAGTTATGGATCTAATTTGCCGGCTCCCTTTACCTACGACTAGAGACTCTAAGTCTTGGAAACCTGCTGCGAATTCGGTACAATCTGTTGAAAGATTGCCTAGCCCAGTCTTCGATTTTCAAAGTCCAAGAAGAGAACATCAACACAGAAATTTGATACCATGCTCTATCAGCAGCCTGTCCAACCATGAAGGTTTGTGGAAGAGTTCCAAGACTAGTGTGAGTGTAAACAGAAAAGAGAACACTTCTAATGCCTCATGCTGGCTTCTCGAAGAAAAGGATTTATGTTGCCATGATTACCTTTGCCGGTATGGAACTACCCAACAGGCTGCGGAAGTTGGCCTGCATTTCAACTCAGTGTTCAATTTGCATTTCCTAAGTTATTAATTGAAAGCTTTTTGATGCCCGCCAAATGCATGAATATGCATCTTGTGTGACAAGTACAATGGATACAATATGCCCAGAGGAGCCGAGAATGTTTCTCACCCGAAAACAGCCTAGGCCGAACCAAGAATAAAATTCGCCATCTCCGGATTGCTCGGAAGGCTAACTGAAGTCTCCAAAGGGAGGAGCCTAATGTCTGAACACGTTTTTATTGTATTATGCAAAGATAGAAGATATTCCTTTAAATTGAAGCATCTGTCCTGTATAAGGCAAAGAGAAAATATAACGCCTTTTTTAAATAATCGAGTCTGACCAGCGTAAGGGAGGAGATTTTTTTTTAAATGGACACAATTTCCCGATATAAGGCAAAGAGAGGAGATATTCCCTTCCTTAAAAGAGCGCATATGCATGGTATAAGGCAAAGATAGAAAAACCCCTTTTCAAATAATCATGTCTTACGTTTGCCCATAATATTTTTAGGAGATACAGATGAGAAGGGATTATCTTCGAAAGAACGCGTCTGCCAGTGGCATGACGTTATTAAATTTTCAATACTGCTACTGTTCTATACCATTTTTATCACAGAAAATTCCTATCTGCTTGATAACACGTTCCGCAAAAAGTTATTCCACGAAAAGGTACAATCTGTCAAATACTTTCCGCGAAAAGTTACAATCGCATTTGTATCGTACCAATAGCATACTAATGATGTCATATCAAACAGTTATAACCCTTGATAAAATAAAACGATTTAATTTGTAGCTTTCCATTACACGACAAAACATGGTACGAAAGTTACAATGTCCAACACATCAGTGAGGAAAATAATTTCTAGTACAGTATAATAGTTATCTAGTAATTAAAACAAATAAGGAAACTCAAGTAAAACAATGTATTTGTAGTCTACAATGCTTGGCGAAACTCAAATAATAAGTGATTCTTCAGTGGTATTCAATCCGCTTCCCTTATAGTACCGTATTCCGGGGTAACATTGATCAGTTTAACCATTTTCAAGAAATGAATAAATTATTATTTTCTGTTATTACAAGTACTTATTGTGAGTTAGGTATCTTAATCTTGACTAAATTTGCTGCTGAATGATATAACCTTCGGATGAATTTGCATTTATTTTTCGCCAAAATTTGAAAAATAAAATCAACATTATTTTTTGAACTCACAGCAAGCTGCCAAAAAAGCACTCAAAACAAATATAATTTACAAAATTGAGCTCGTACCTATGTCCTATAATTGTGTGATAAGTCATCTTATTTTCTTGGTTGATCAATATTTTGATTTTTTATTGTTGAAAACCCAGATAATTCTATTAGCGGTGATGATGCCTTTCTTGAAACAATCGATGCACATCGCCTCAGCGTAAAAGATTCCAACTATAATTGCAGACCTTATGGCGTTTACAGACGCTTGCTTGCATTATAGATAAATGATTGAAACGTTTGATGATCAAAATTACATCAAATTGAAAATTAAAAAACTCGACAAAAACATTTTTAAGTTAAAAGTTATCAAATAATCAAGAACAACAGTTTTATACGTTCAACATATAGCATTACTCATTTTTTTAAGTAATACAATTATAAAAATGTTCCCCTGGATTATGGTACTACTTTTTCATCATCTTCTTCTTCTTATTGGCATTACATCCCCACACTGGGACAGAGCCGCCTTGTAGCTTAGTGTTCATTAAGCACTTCCACAGTTATTAACTGCGAGTTTTCTAAGCCAGGTTACCATTTTTGCATTCGTATATCATGAGGCTAGCACGATGATACTTTTATGCCCAGGGAAGTCGAGACAATTTCCAATCCGAAAATTGCCTAGACCGGCACCGGGAATCGAACCCAGCCACCTTCAGTATAGTTTTGCTTTGTAACCGCGCGTCTTACCGCACGGCTTTTTTTCATAGTTTTGTTGTATATGGCGTAATGAAATGATAGGCCGCTTCCTCACATCCATAAACCTCCAAGTAACAAAATCAACATGCACAAGGAATATTTATTGTGAGATTTAATTATTTCTGTGATGATTGGTCCACCTTCAAAAAGCAAAGAGATGAGCCAGCCTAGGACTGTAAGTCTCTTGAATAAAGACAATCATAATAATACGTTCTCAGCAAAAGCAAAACAAAAAATTATACGTACGAAAAATACACGTCGTAAATGAAAGTGCTACTATTTCGATTTGTGCAGCATAATAAACGTTTAACCCTTATGTCATTGCAAACATCTATCTACTCTTATTAATTATTGTAGTAACCTTCACTGAGAGTTCATAACCTCACAGATGCTACCAGCTTTCTATACATTCGCTGCCACCCCCATTGCCAGTTACTATCATGACCAATTTCTCGCATCTAGAAGCCCATTCCACAACGTTGTATCAACTTCTTACAGCGCCCGTGCTTATTGCATACGTGAGCCAAATTCATAATTTTCATTTTCCACCTCTCGTCTAATCGTATTACCAACAAACTTCGCCGGTGCACTTTTTCCTCACTTCACATTTGTGTGTGCATCTTTCGCTCGATTTTCACACCGCGTGAACGTGAGAGGACACCACAATGACCACCATCCGCCCCGGTACGAATTGTCGGGTTCCCACGTAACCAAATACCATACCAATGATAATGCTGAGGCTTCGGCGGACGACCCCAATTGCTGTAGCTCTGACCGATCGACCGAGAAAAAAAAATCGCGATGACGATTGCGAAAAACTGAACAACAATATCGATGGGGTGGCCATTGCGAAACAAAATAGCCGGGTGTTGCGCAGCTGATGCTGGCTGTCGAGGTGCAGGCCGTCGACATCGGTGCAATCAATTTGCGTTCTGCTGCCGGACTACATATAAAGTGGGTGGTAGGATTGGCAACTGACAATGAAAATCGGTAACAACAGATGCCCCGTACCCCCGATGATGTCGGAGTAGGGTCCTGTGGGTTGAATATCCCGGAATCGTCCGTTGACCCGTGAAAGCGACACAACCACCGAGTAATATTGGGTTGGGCAAATAAGCAATGGCTCAGGAGGGGTTGTTCCATACTCGTACGAGTAGAGTTACACTGAGCGGGAAAGGCCAAAATCAAGTTTGGAGTTTGTTTATCAATCGAACATTCGCATATCAGTGCAGTTGGCGAATTTGATAAACTACTCAACCCTTCGCATACATATGCTTTTAATGTTCAACAAATAGATAGACTAAAAATCTTCGCATAGAAATAACGTCATGACTAAATACGCAGGAAGAGATTATGTTGTCGCATTATTGCTATTAGCACTCACTTTTAAAAACGTTCAGCTATCTGTTTAGTAATTAAGCTATTTTTGAGCATCTTGGGGAAAATTTTACACAATTGTAAGATTCCGTTCTTCCATTTACTTCCACTATGGTGAACTTGGTGTCAACGGATACGTATTTCGGTTTTCTATTTGAGATCTTCTTAGTGTTTTGCTATCGACAAGTCAATATTTGTCGTTCTGCAAGAAAAGGATGCATCATTAGACTGATTGCCTAACTTTCGTTGGAAATTACTCAGCTATAACTCCTTTATAACGTTCCTAGTTCCAAACGTGGCTAGGAAACTCCCAGGGTCGTTTTATGCGAAATTGTTGACAGTTCAGTATACAGGCAAACTCAGCATAAACGCAACATAATTTTTGAATGAACTTAAAGGGTGTTCATTAGACTGGCCCAGGAAACAAAAAGTTGTCTAATTCCACGGGGCACCCCCCAGGATTGTGTCTTTGGGTGAGAAAATCAATCTCTGAAAATTTCAGCTCAATCGCTTGTTGCATAAGCTGGCGCATTTGATTTGAAGTTTGTATGGGGATTTCAGCCAAAATGTATAGGAAAATACACCTCCGTCACTCATTCGAGCTGGAAATTGGTTCTGACTGCTCGATTGACCTTAGAATTGCAAAAACGGCAGTTGATATGCTACAGAACAATTTCACAGAACATTGTATGATGATTAAATGAACTTTTATATAGGTTTCGGCTGATGCGATTCGATCAAAAAATCCAAAAATACACAAATCAGCTCCGAATAAATCAGCCGAAAAGTATATAAAAGTTCATTTATTCATCATGCAATGTTTTGTGAAATTGCTATGTAGCATACCAACTGCCGTTTTTGCAATTCTGAGGTCAATCGAGCAATCAGAACCAATTTCCAGATCGAATGAGTGACGGAGGTGTATTTTCCTATACATTTTGGCGAAAATCCCCATACAAACTTCAAATCAAATGCGCCAGCTTATGCAACAAGCGATTGAGCTGAAATTTTCAGACATTGATTTTCTCACCCAAAGACACAATTCTGGGGGGTGCCCCGTGGAATTCGACAACATTTTTTTCTCCCCATACTAATCTGGGCCAGTCTAGTGTTCATTTACTAGGGTTGGAACTGAATAGCTATCACAATCGAACGTTTTCGAACTTTTGGAAGACGTCAAGAAGCGAGGGGTGAGAAACTATCTCTTAACGAAGTTTGCATCGAATTAAGGACGATATTTAGCTAATTGTGTGCCTTTCAAGAAATTCTAATTTCTATCTCCAAAGATAACTAGGTTTTTCTGGGGTAATACAACATGCTGACAAACATTATTTATTTGAACTATTGTTACCTAGTTTTGTTATACTTCCGTGATCACGAATTTTCCTATCATAACTTCTGATACACAATTTGGCTTATTACTAATAAAAATAACCAGCGCGACTTACGGTTTTTTCCGGATTACTGTGGGTCGTGGACTGACTTATGGAGCTGCTGGGGAACCACTGAATGGTATTGGCGATCGTCGATATCGCCCGCCCTACTGGCGTGTCAGATCGTGCCAGGTCGAAGTAATGGGTTGTTCCTTTAGGTATTGATGAGGAACCTCTGGCTCGGCTTGCCGCCCGGAAAGTCGAATGGATGGAAAGCTGATTCGATTATCCGTTTCGCCAGGTGGGAATTCTCGGGATTTCTTTAGTGGTCCGGAACAAGATGGCGTCTTCCACAATGGCGTCGAATACTACCGCTGGACCAACTACTGACCGACACTGGTCTCGAGGTATAGCTTTGGACTCTCCCTTGTAATGTCGAAGACCCCTCTTCTGCATTTGCCTCCAATGGAGAACAAGCAGGGTAGATTTCTGGCTCAGGGGAATCTGGGAAAATGGGAAGGTCCAGTCGGGAAGATTTGTCCACGTGGGCCGCCTGGTCTGTGGTTTTGGGCCTAAATAAACGGAAAAAGGCCGTGTTTGGCCTATTCAGGTCGGTATTAGTAACCTGACAAAGTACCATTCGAAGGTTTTTTCAAGCATCCTGGTAAATTACCTTTTTCCGCTGGGTTTTATTGCACACCGTTCTCTCAGAAGGCAAACTGTTTCCGTCAGTCACAGTACCCTATATGTCATACTAACTTTTAGGTTATGTTTTAAGCTTTTACAATTAATATTTAGTTTACCTTTATTTTTAATTTCACTACTAACAACTAGTTTTATTTTTAACAATCGTAATATTTTTTAGGACCAATAATCTAAAAGATTTAGAAAAGAAAATTACTAAAAAAGCACACTTATTTTTCAACTTTCACTACCTCGAATTATAACACGCGCCGCGCACTTCTAACTTCTTCGAAGTCTTGAGCCAGAAAGAAGAAATTAGTTTGGTTGAGATAGCAAGAAGTCCCTTTTCTATAAATCTCTGTTTACATCATTATTCTGACAATCCCTCTATCATCCATATCGAGAATCATATTGAATTTCATAAACTGAAATTTCTGTTCACCTTAAAATGCTTCGAAAATGAATTCCCGTGACCTCATACATAGATGGCAGCACCTAACCCATTGGACCAGTGGCGTATAAAGGAGATCACACAAATACCCGCATTTGGTGGAGCCAATGCTTAAATATCTGAAACCATCGGTTACACAGCTTGATAGGTACAGTTCCCTAACTGGGCGTTCGCTAACTGGGCCAAAGTCCAGTTAAAAAGCGGTTATCCGTCAAAAAACAAAAACAAAGTCTAGGCTGCGAAGGGAGTCGAAATGGTAAATTATCCTCGTTCCAAGTAAAACACCAATCATAAGAATGCATCGTAAATCCCCTCGTTAGCCCAGTTAAAAAGCGGCGCACGTTAAATGGACTGACGTTCTAGCCCAGTTAGCGAATGGTTGCTGGAATGAAAGCTGCGCCGCTGGTTTCAAAATGATACGACGTCGACAATTTTAAAAGTGGTGACTAAACGTTGGAGACCTTATGGCTAATGGTGGTTTTCCGTTGTGTATGTGGACATCCAATCGCCTGGAAGTAATTCAAGGTTGCTTAGCTTTACGATCCGTTAGGATCAATCTCTATTATAGCTCATGCCTATTGCATGGTACGGCGAAATACCCGAGGATCCATAGGAAATTCAGTATGAGTTCGGTCCTAAAATTGCTCAACTAGCAGCGCGCACGGTCGTTCGGTTCTGGAAATGAAATTCGACTCAACCGTGTTTCTGAATTGGTTACAAGCCCCAATCGCGTCGTATCGGCCAACCAGCTTGTCTTGATTCAACCCCATCTCCCAAAGCATTGCATTGGAAGAAGCTAAACATCTGCTTATCCGGCTGGTTCAGACACTATAGCTGTTAGTGTTATTCACAGGAGATGAAGGACTCCAAATCTAGTTTCTTCTTGATCAATCATCTGAACGCCTAAGACAGTCCAACGAGCCATATTTAATGAAACATCCTGTCCCGTAGGGGTATCCATCGGTGTTGTACTGAATCATTATCAGACGATAATTATTGCAGTTCTCATGAAAAAACTTTTCACGTGAAAACAGTAGGCGAGTTTGTACCGTGTACCGTCGTGCGGGGCTTCTTTTGAAAAATAAGGGGCTACTTTGGACATTTTAAAACAAGAATTATAACGAAAATTACTTTAAAATTGTCATTATCACCAATCGGGTGTCTTGTTGATAGTTGGACGGCAACTTTCTGTTACAAATTTGGTATTTTTTCCGTATAGTTTTTTCAAAAAATTAAAAATCCAAAGTAGCCCCCGGAATCAAAAGAAGCCCCGCACGACGGTACCATATTCTGCGCATTTAAGAAAATTTTGAAATAAAATCGTTGTTATCGAGAAACCATAATGATTTATGAATACCTTTATGTAGTAGTTGTGTAACTATAATCCACGGAAGACTATGAATCATTAAAATTTTGTTTAAATTGGCTAAGAACATATATTATTAATCGATTTGTGAATTGCCATATCATTCCTAATTCTGCGCACATATTTTGAAATGTTCCATATTCTGTGCTCAATGTTCCTAATGCTGCTCACAATAATAAACACTCAGTTGAGTTGAGTAATTTTTTGTCTCATGAAATGGTTTTGAACATTTATACAAATATTTCATTACTCTTGCACGTTTTTAGTACCATGTATGTTTCCTAAAATCTATATGAATACAACGTTTTACCGTTCTTGTACGCTAAGCATACAAAAAAAAAGTCCGCTCCAAAACGAGCTTTAATATAAGACCTGGCGAATCAGACCCAAACCCAATCGAATCAGCTGTGATGAATTGAAATGATGCCTATGTGTGCGTGTATGTGTGTATGATGTATGTGCACAAAGATCTTATTCATTTTTCAAGTCCATTATCCGTTAGCTCGCCTTCGCCACAAGTTGCTTTCGACGATCTATTTTTCTGTTACTCAACTTACCAGATTGGTTATTGTGTTCATGTCAATGGTCAAGTCACTGTTTGGCCTTGTTTACTAAAGTTCGTAGCATTTTTTAGATTTTCTTGTTTTATTCCAGCATTTTGAAATATGTTTCCTGGCCAAATAGTTGCTACGTTCAATACCTATCCATTCCGCGCGCACAATTAGGAACAGAAGGTTAAATTTTGTGCCATATTCTGCGCAACATAAAATGCTTTCTATAAGATAATTTTAACACTCTGAAAGCCGATTTTCATCATATTGAAGCAACAAATAATCTTCTTTTGTACTTCGCTTTAAAAAAAATGAGTCCAAATTTTTTTTTGCTTAAATTCGAGAAAAAATGGTTTAATTTATTGCTTTATAATCTACCCATGACAACGATAAATTCCCAACTTTTTGATGACATGTAAATAAATATAATAATAACAGTGAATAAAATTTAAAAAAATGTTTTAGTGTCAAAGTGAGCAGAATTAGGAGCCGGGCAGAATAAGGCTCGCTCATGGTACTCAAACGATAAAAAACATAGAATTTTCATGCATTCTTCTTCTTCTTGTTGGCATAACATCCCCACACTGGGACAGAGCCGCCTCGCAGCTTAGTGCTTATTAAGCACTTCCACAGTTATTATCCACAGTTATTAATCTGGCTTCTAAGCCAGATTACCATTACCATTTTTGCATTCGTATATCATGAGGCTAGCACGATGATACTTTTATGCCCAGGGAAGTCGAGACAATTTCCAATCCGAAAATTGCCTAGACCAGCACCGGGAATCGAACCCAGCCACCCTCAGCATGGTCTAGTTTTGTAGCCGCGCGTCTCACCGCACGACTAAGGAGGGCCCCCTCCATTACATTAATCTTTACCATGCATTAATCTTTACTAATATGGACCAATCAACGTAACTCATTTTGCACTCACCGCATCTAAACAATGGCGGCACTGTATTCGTATATTTCTATTCGTGTGTTTTTGACAGAACATGTCTACCGTGGCGCCATCTGTTCATTTCATAGCGGCAGTTTTTGCTTATTGACTGATCCATTGTCAATAGTCTCGTTATATCTTCTAGTATGCGTTATGGTTATATGATAGTAAATGTCAAATTAAGATAAGATTTTCAAACGATTCTTAATCGCTGTTGAGTTTTTATCACTTGAAAATTTAAAAGACATACATTAGTGCCTTCGTATGTTTTACGACTAAATCAACCCATATCGAACTATCGGGAGATCAATGACGACATCCATCTCTTAGCACCTCATAGATTTATAGCCAAACCATGGTGTCACTACCTGGAAGAAACCTGGAAAACCTGGAATTATCAGGGATTTTTCCCTATTTCGAAAAATCCTTTAATTCCGAGATGAACCAGCCAACGGATGAAAATCTCAAAAATGAAGCTAATAGTAATGATAAAACCAGGGAATTATCAGGGAATTCCCGATACTGGGATCTGAGCAAGGAAATTTCAAACATAACAAAATCCAAATAGGGGAACTGTTCCATTTTCCATCTCAGTGAACATATATTCATCTCATCGCAAAACAGAGGAATACAGCAAGAATCTTGTCGCTTCTTTTGGCTTACATGAGTGTCCACCGCTGAAAAAAATCACAAAACATAAAAGCAAATCAAATTCCTTTTCATTACTTTGTTTTTGATGGGATGGAAATGGGAGCAATGAGATGAAGCGCCGAACCGTTCCCCTATATCCCAAGAGAGAGAAGCAATGTCTAGAGCAGACTACAAAAAATCAGTAGTAAACTAAACTAACTTTCGTTCTCGATTTTTAATTGCTGTCGGCCTCCACCGACGGAGCTGAGCTTATATAATTCGCGTTTTGATAATTTTTGAAAATGCTTCCGAACGAATTCCTGTATAATTTACGAAGGCATTCTCTACTTTAACCCTTTCAGGACGACTTTTTTTTTACATTGATTAAACGTATTTTGGGGTTTTCCGCTCGATCCTGCAAAAACTAGTATAGAAATGCATCAGAAAATATATCTAGAAACAAAATGTCCAAAGCTGAGGATATGTTCAAAAATATCTATGTGATGATAAGACATGCAATTATTGAGTTTTGAATTAATGTAACCTATTTCAGAGTCTCCCAAACGATCTAGAGTTCAGAACATACGATCTACCCGATCAACCAAGCCATGAACGATATATTCGTGCAGCGCTAAACATCCCACCAAGTTCATTGAGCTTATAAGTTTTCAATCATTACTTTTAGAAACTGCTACAAGCCTTTTTGGTTCTCTAAAACGCGTTGGAGTTAAAAACATGCGATCTACTCTATCAACCAAGCCCTTAACTGGGGCTCAGAACGTGCGATCTACCCTATCAACCAAGTCCTGAACGATGTATTCGTGCATTGCTAAACATCCCAGCAGGTCCATTGAGCCGAAAGAATTTTACTTATTATGTTTACTAGCTACTACAACAGACTTTTTAGGTTCTCCAAAACGCCCGGGAGTTCAAAAGATGCGAGCTACCCGATCAACCAAGTCCTGTGTTTTGTTTTCGTGCATCGCTAAACACCATAGCAGGTCCATTAGGCCGATAGGATTTCACTCAACACTTTTACAAGCTACTACAAGCCATTATGGTTCTTCAAACCGGCCTGGGGCTCAGAACGTGCGATCTACCCGAGCAACCAAGTCCTGAACGATGTATCCGTTTGGCGCTAAACATCATAGCAAATTCATTGAGCTATGTGATCTATCCAATTAACCTACTTATGAATCGTGTATGATATGATATCCCAGTGAGTTCATTGAGTTGATATAACATCAATCATTATTCATACAAGCTACTACAGACCTTTCAGGTTCACCAAAACGTCTTGGAAACTGTAATGATTAAACTACTTTATCATCCACGTACGTAAGCAGAACAACTCGCAGGTTAACTTCATTGTCATTATGCATCTTGACTGAAGATTATTTTGGAGCACCTTGGACATTGGATCTCATGTTCATGGAAATCAGGATCATATGCTTATTACCGATCGACCAATTCCTGAACGATGTTTTCGTGTACCATTGATTGTTTTGGAGTACCATTAAGATCCCGTATTCTCGAAAATTGGGTTTGCATGATGCGTATATACCCATTGAACAGGATATGGTGTATTCCGACGTTGAGGACATTGCAAAAGCTTTGATTGATATGTGGGCCGAACTCCAGAACGTTTTGGAGTACCTTGAGCATCTCGTATTTAAGAAAATTTGATTTGCATCATGCGCATATACTGATTGAACCGAATTGGAGGAGTACCTGTACTGACGATGAGGACATTGCTAAAGCCTTGATTGATCTGGTAGATACCATGGGATGAACTCCAAAACGTTTTGGAGTATCATGAGCATCTCGTATTCAAGAAAATAGGCTTTTCATGATGCGTATATGCTTTTTGATCCAGCTCTCAGAAGCGAAATTTTCCCAAGCTTTCGGGTAACTGGATCATCAGAATACAACAGTTTTTCTGTGATTTTACACAGCCAATCTAAAACGCTGGGCATATCTGACCCATCCGTCCTGAAAGGGTTAAACCAAATATATTATATTAACAATATGGTTCACTTCGAGTTTTCCCATACAACGAAATGGCGAACAGTTTGCCGGTGATAACAACATCATCTAGCGAGCAAAGAGGAATCTAAACATGTTTTTTTTCTAGCTTGTGCTGGAAAACCCGCCTGCCATTTTCCAATGAGTAGTCATACAGTTGTTCGATGACATTTTACAGTGTGGGGATGTCCATACATTTTTCAATAAATCGATTACCGGAATATCGACTTTGTTAAATGCAAACACTACTGCAAATATTTCGATGAAGCAGTGCAAAGCAGACAAACTACACCTTTGCTTCAATCGTTCAAACTGTGAAAGCCGTTCCGCAAACATTAAAATGATTGTTCCACTGTAAACATTTCTATCATTTTCTTCAGCAAGAAATTTGATTAATTCTTTCTGAATATTATCGATATTATTCCAATGCATCATTCTTCTTCCTCTTCGGTGTCCTAAATTTCTACTGGAACTTAACACCTGCATTTCAACTTATTATGAATTGAAAACTTTTTGCTGCCCACCATTGATTGAATAAATACGTATCTTGAGTGGAAAGCCATGAAGATGACACTCATCCGATTGCGTTTTGTTATGTTGCGCTTATCATAATGGGTATGATTATTTTGTTACATTTAGACATGGAAAGTGAATTGAACAAGTCGCTTGGATTAAACGCGTCCAAACACCTTCGCTCAACTCACTTGAACGGACAGTAAGTTGAACATGCTCAACTCTTGGCAAGTAAATTGCAATCAACTAAGTTGTTCAGTTCACTTGCCCTTTCAAAACGTAGCATTACGGTGAGATATTTCGGCTAAACTTAATTACGCCTATTTTATTGTGCTTTCTCGATCTCGTATCCAATATCAGATATTTTTTGGGATTTAATAGATTATTTTTCGATACTCTCGCAAGAAAAACTAGTTGAACGTACCCGAGCTTGCTCGGGATTATACTACAGTCGCTCTCCACATCTCGATATTGAAGGGACCATCGAGATAGGGAGAGATCGAGGAATGGAAGGAAAATTTTAATGGGTACTAGATCCAAAACAGCTTGTTGCTATGAAAAACGACAACAAAACAAATATCATTGCTTATTGTTGATCTGTATTGTTATCGTCCAAATATGGTCTAGTAGCCTAAAAATTTGAACATATCGACATAAGGAGAGTGAATCCAGAACAAAATACGATTACAACACATCGGGATAGAAAGATTTCAAGATACGGAAGTATTCGAGATGTAGAAAGCCAAAATGTATGTAGATTGAAGGGACCGAGGAAACCATCGACATAGGGACAGATATCGAGATATAGAACATCGAGATTTATAGAGTCGACTATATTTTGCATTCTTACTGTCAATTGTTGAGTTCATTCAGCGCCGCACTCTAGATCATTTTTAACGCGATCGTATTGGGTTTCCTTACAACTCGCATCAAAATTGTATTTTCACATTTTCTCAACTTTCTCCTCAAAATTTAGTGCTATTTTATAACACAGCAGTCCTCAAGACGAATTGATTAATGAGAAACCTGTACAAATCGGTCAACCCGTTTGTGAATTATATTGCCTCAAGGAAAATGCAAACTCATTTTTATATAGAGAGATTGTACCACAAACGTAATTATGTTTGAATTGTATTTATATCAGATTCTCATATCGGGCAGTTTGTTCACAAAAGTTCGTTTCTCCCTGACAAATCATATTCAAAAATTGATAACAATTTGTGAATTCTCAAAAATGGGATTACGCATGCGAGTTAATTTGAAAAGAAATCATCATTGATTTCATAAAATCAAGATAATTCAACGCGCTGTGTGACAAAAAAAATGAGCATCGCTAATACTTTCACTACGTGAAAATATAGCTCTTAAGGCCAAATACGATGGACACGTTTGCGTGCGTTTTGACAGTTTTCCCATGGGAAAAGTGTCACAACGCCCGCAAACGTATCCATTGTGTTTGACCCTTTAAGCTTTCATTTCGTGACTATTTGAAAAAAATCTACCGAGGGGTCCCAAACAATTTTTTCCCCCTAAATGGAACCTTTTAGTTGTAAAACAGTCAATTATTTACCACGTCACTACTAAATGAGTTTCCTCGATTTTTTTCTTCCAATCATCATATAAAAAATTAAGGAGGAATCGATTATTACCAAGTTATAGTCTAAATAACTTGTTTATTGAAGCTCAAGCGTCATAAATGTATGTAATCCTCTGAAAATAGCTGAGAAACGCTTGGATGGAGATTATGCACTGGTTCAATATCTTTTTTACATATATACCCAATTCTTTCTCAAAACCTGCCAAAATTGAAACTTGTTATGCGAATGAATAAGTTTAACTGGTGTCATAAAATTATTCAAAACGATTGATCATGCTAAACAATAATCTACCATAGTAATATAAAAGCCTTCCTTAGCCATGCGGTGATATCCCAAGCAACATTACAAGTTTTATTCCGTTCTAGGGATGGTTTTCAAGATCAATTTATAAGATCTAATAATAAAACCCAATATTACACGACAACTTCCCGATGACCACTATAAGTGTAAAATATGGCCAAGTGGCCCTCTCTAGATAACCACTATACACCTATTATAAGAGTATTTAGGGAAAAAAGGGAATTTGGCTGCCGTAGCTGTCAAAAAAAAAGGTTTGAAAAAAATTTAACACCACGCACTCTCAAAATAATGTAGTTTTGAGCATTCAATTTAAAATAATTGTAACAGCAATATCCCTGATCTCCCTTGAATATATTGATATTTCTCCCTAATATATTTTTAATGCAAATCAACTACCAAAAAAGTGTTTTACGTGGTGAAAACATTGTCTAATCATGAATTATTGGAACAATTAATTGAGATGCGGTTTACACTGAGTGAAAGCTGTTGAGTATTCCTTTTAGCTATGTAGGTTTTCTTTTAACCTGCGCTTGATGGGGAAGCGTCATTACCAGTACAACGAAAAAATAATTTTCCCCATACTAATTTGCATGCAAACTTGAAACGGCTTGTGCTAAATCAGTTTTAATCCAAGTGAGCTCAAATTTTCAGAGGACACTCAGAACATGGTAAAGAAAGAATCAGATGAGCACTGTGGAGCAAAATCATTGAACCACCCTAATGCTCATCTCACAAGTAGGTAAAATATTTTGATCATATCATCATTGAAAATGTGATAAAAATAGTCACTATATCTATAAATACAAAACATAAGTAAATTGATCAGGGTCCCTTCCTTGCTGTTAAAAATACCAGTGAGTTTAACCATTGCCTAGCGGTAATGTTTGCTAGCCAAATGTTGAATTCAATAAATTCGGCTCCGTAAGTGTGTGTGTATAACGATCGTCATATGTTGGGTAGTTTAATTATAACGTGTATCGAACTTTTTGAACGCGAGTTGGCGCCACATGTGGGGTCGCCAGAATTTCGTGAGAGTGAATCATATTGTTATTGTCGAGTTAAAATAGAATACTGCGGCTTCCTGCTGGTTGCTTCTCAGGTAATCGCAACGGTCACTAAACACAACAGCGTCAATGAAAATCTCACCCACTGTATGTACTTGCCATGATAAACACTCTCCATGTACTCAGTGACTCCGGTTGCCTCTCACTAATACAATCGAACACTGTTGTCATTTCGCGAAAAGCACGTGGTTTTGTTTTGAGCGGGAAAATTCTGCCTATCTTTTAACACGGCGGCAATCTTGACGTTTACCTTCACAGTCGAGCCTGCGAGTGTAAGACCGCCGCAGCATTCTAGAAAAAGATTAGCGCGACAATAGTATACTTGATAAAAGTGTTGCAGTCAAATGAGCAAACAGCAACATGGTGTGCGAAACAGAGAGCGAGTAGGTACAATGCTAGAAGAATGTAAACTTCCACAGCAACCTCGTATAGCTCTCCAACTGCTTCAGCGTGCGTCAATTTCGATATGGTGCACCGGCATGGTCCCGCCGGATACAGTTCAACGAGCTATATCAAATTTATTATACATTTCCACAATAATATGCCTACCACACTTTTGCTACAACATTTGATTTTCCGTTTGCATTCGATTAAACATAATCGATTAAGTTTGCAAAAAAAAACATCAAGCATCCCTATTTTTTTTCATGATGACATTTTGAAGTGTGTGTAAAACGATCGTCATATTTTGGGTAGTTCGATTTACGTGTGTATCGATCCTTTTGGACGCGAGTTGGCGCCACATGTGGTGTCGCCAAAATTTCGTGAGAGTGAATCATATTGTTAATATAGTATATTTGGTTAAACACTCATTCATCTTTTGATGAAAATGATCCATTACTTTGAATAAATGTTTCAATCCAATCATACAATTGAAAATTCGTTGAACATTTATGGATCGTTGTCCCGATCTATGGGAAAAAACAAAACGTTTTACCATCTTCAATTAAATTCCTGGTGAATTCCCGAAGCGTTGCTTAGAGAAATCTGAGAATTTATTCGAGAAATCTATTAGGGATTGCTTTGTAAATTATTTTGAGAATTCCCTCGAAAATTCTTCAGGAATGTATTAAAAAAAACTAAATTACTAAGGTTTTTTTAAAGCAGTTCCTGGAGGGACCTTGCGAAAGAATTTCTGGAACAATTTTCAAAGAAAAGAGAATTTTCCAAAGGAATAGGGGAACGGTTCGGCACTTCATCTCATTGCTCCCATTTCCATCCCATCAAAAACAGAGCATTGAAAAAGAAATTGATTTGTTTTTTATTTTTGTAATTTTTTTCAGCAGTGAGCACGCATGTTAGCAAAAAGAAGCGACAAGATTGGTGTTTTATTTCTTTGTTTTGCGATGTGATGAATATATGTTCAATGAGATGGAAAACGGAACAATTCCCCTATATCTTAGGAATTATTTCCATAATTCTCTAAATTATTCCTGACGGAATTTCCAAGATGAGTCCCTAAAAGAACTCATGGAGGAATTTCTGAAGGATTCTTTAAGAAATTGCTGAAGGAGAACCTAAAGAGATTTTCAAAATAAAATCTGAAGGAATTTGTGAAGGATTCCCGAAGAAATTTCGAATGGATTTTTCAAGAGCAATTTTCAAAGAAATTCTTAAAGGTATACTAGAGAGAATTCCTAAAAGATTTCTCAAAGAGAATCTAGAATAAATTTTTGAATACATTTCTGAGTTATTGAAAGAAATTCTCTATGAATGTCTGAATGAATCTGAAAAAAAATACTAGATTAATTTTTCAAAGACATTGCTGGAACAATCTCCGTAGGGATTTCCAGAAATACGTGCAGAAGAATTTTTTTTATGAAGTTTACTAAAATTTCCAAAGTAATTCAAAAAGGAATTTCGGGAATAATCTCTACAGAAATGTTTGTAGGAATATTCGGAAACATTTCTTGATGAGTTTATTAAAGTGTGCATAAGGAAATTTCCGAATGAATTCCCAAAAGAATCCCAATGAATTTCTGAAGCATTTTCTAAAGGTATGTCCAATTGAAGCATGAGTACAACAATGGTATTGGCGCTGTAGTAATTAAAATTATTTTGCCAAGCTTAACTTGGCCGTTTGTTGTCCACCATGTTGTAGTGCAAGCTTGGTTTCATCACCAACATCGGTTTGACATTTATAGCAGCGGTACCTTGGCGCGCTAGGTCCAAGAAAACTAGATTTTGGTAACGCGAACGGGAGCGACAATTGCAATCTTATACTTTTGCATTAACTGTATTTCCGAACAATTTTCTAAAGAAATTTTCGATGGATCTACCGAAGGAGTTTCTAAAGAAATTCCTTAAACCTTTCCGAGAAAATTGCTAAATGAATTTCTGAAGAAACTCTTAAAGGAATCCTCAAATGATTTTCTAAAGAAATTTTTGTAAGAAGTTCTAAAGGAATTCCAAAGAAATTTCTAGAAGAATTTTTAAATAATTTTCCCAAGAAATTGCGAATTCTCGAAGATATTTCAGAAGAATACCTGATGAAATCTCCAAAGTATTTTACGGAGATATTCACTAGAGATTTTATTGAGAACTTTTCGAAGGAGTTTCTAAAGGAATTTCTGAATGAAATCATGGAGGGAGTTCTGAAGGCATTTCCGAAGGGAAATTTCGAAGCGATTCCTAGTATACCCTATTTTAAGGAAATTCTGAATTCAATTCTGGAGGATTTTTCAAAGGAATTCCTAAAGCAATTGTTGAAGGAATACACGGAAGAATTTTTGAAGGAATACCTGAAGGAATTCCCGATGGAATTACTGAAGAAATTTTTGATTGTTTTTCCTAAATAATGAATTTATTTTGAAAAAGGTTTTTCGCAATATTCACTTGTGTGATTTGAATAAGTACTAGCTGTATGTACCCGGCCTTGCTCGGAGTTGCCAGTTTAATTCGCAGTTTTTTTCACCATCGGAATTGGAATAGGTCAAAAGGATAACTGTGTTTTCTTATTGATATTTCATCATTTGATTAAAAGAAGGTAGATTACATTTGAAAACATTGACTGATTTTGAAAATGGGATCAAACCCAAAATCGCTTTATTCCGGGCAAACGTCTATTTCTAAAGAAGGAAAAACATACACCGATGCCTTATTCCGGAAAAACGTCTATTTTAAAGAAATGATCACATTTACCGTCCAGAAGGAAACACTTTAATCATTGCTTTTCTCTGGGCAAACCATGATTTCGATGAAGTGTTGAGTTGATCGATCCCTGTCATCTTCGCCTTCTTAAGAAAAAGAATGTTTGTTCCAAATTTGGTTGAAATCGGGCAAGGTACAGAAGTTATGCTGGAACATTGGATCATTGCATACCTTGCTTTTATTTATTAATCTTGAATCATTATCATATAATTATCATACCTTTTAAAATTTGGAATAAAGGTTACTCGATTATGGATCACTATGCAATTTGATCATTCATAATCATCAATCATTAATCATATCGATCGTTAATCATTAACCATACACATAGTGTGTCAACATTTAATCACGATCGGTAATCGTTAATCATAATCCAACGGTTTTTTCATTATTCATAATCGTTAATTATTGTCAAAATGAATTTAATCATTAATCATTATCAGTCATCATTTTCAAAAATTATAATTCATTAATCATAATCTTTAATCATAGAGTTGAATGATTTAATCATTTAATCTGCTTAGAATTGGTCCTGGGGTCAGGAGTTACACTGAATTGCCCGTTTTCTAAAGACAACCGCTTTCCCTTTACCCTTCCTCTTTTCTCAACGGCCATTTCACCCCTTTGTTATCTTCTCCTAGGGATAGAAAATGTGTGTACCAAATTTGGTTGAAATCGGTACAGGGGTTCAGAAGTTACACTAAATTGCCCGTTTTCTGAACAATACCCTCCCTTCAGACCCCTACCCCCTTATCCAAATTTCCCTCCCGTACGATCGGCTCCTCATAGTGAATATGTGTACAAAATTTGATTGAAATCGGTCCTGGGGTTGGGAGTTACACTGAGTTGCTCGTTTTCCAAAGACAACACCTCCCCTATACCCTCCCCTTTTTCCAATGACCATCCCATCCCCTTTGTTATCTTTTTCCTTATGATGTAGAATGTGTGTACCAAATTTGGTTGAAATCGGTACAGGGGTTCATGATTTACTTTGAATTGCCCGTTTTCTTAACAAAACCCCTCCCTCCAGACCCCTCCCCCTTTCCCAAATCCCTCCCATATGATTACCTCCTCGTAGTGAATATGTGTACAAAATTTGGTTGAAATCGGTCCTGGGAGTTGAAAGTTACACAGAATTGTTCGTTTTCTGAACAAAACCCTCCCACCACCCTCCCCTTTTCTACATGACCATCCCACCCCTTTGTTAACTTCCCCTGAGGATAGAGAATGTCTGTACCAAATTTGGTTGAAATCGGCCAAGTGGTTCAGAAGTAGTTAGCGAACATACATACATAGATTGGTTTTTATATATATAGATAGAAGATAGAAGATTTAGCTGCAAAAATAGTTACCAAAAACCTTGTCAATGTACCATTTGTAGGGGTGCTTGTGATAATATGGACAACCCAAGGAATCGCGTCCGGAAAACGATGGTACATTGGGAACCTAAACCACTTACGCGAATCTGAAAAAACTGAGAAAGGGTTGAAAAAAACTGAGAGAGGGTTATATACGATGGTTTAATCTATAAATGTGGCTCTTGACATAAAAATGTAGAATAATAATTGATATAACAATACATATACAATGATTTTACTAAAAGAATCATGTTACATTAATAAAGAAAAATCACTTAAAAATGTCATTAGTCTGAATAAAACTCAGGAATTCGAATTTTCTAATGAATGCTTGGCGTTTTCAAAGGTAAGCTATGAAAAATAGTTCAAAAAACAATTTCTGTTAAAAAAAAGTCTAGCAAAAGAACTCACTACTCCTTCATTTTGGCTTTTTAATAAGTCCCTCTGAATCTTCCCGAAAATATGGAAAAGCTCTTTTTAAGTACCAATATTTAAATCTGGCCGAAAATCAGACGTACGTAATTATCGTTGTATAGCCCTTATCTCTTGCGTTCCAAAACGTTTTGAAGCAATTGTCAACGAAAAGCTATTTTTGCTAATTAAAAATAGAATCACTGATACGCAACACGTTTTTTTAAAGGACGCTCGAGCTCAACAAATTTTCTTCAATTCAATTCAATGCAATGGATAACGGCAACCATTTAGAAACTCTATATACGGACTTTAGCAAGGCTTTTGATCGCATTAACATGCCATGCCGATGCTGCTTTTCAAAGTACAAAAAAAATGGAATTGAACCAGGTCTCCTGAAATAGCTAACTGACCACCAATATTCTGAAAAATATTAAAGTATTAATGAATGCCGATGACATGAAGCTCTTTTTGGAAATAAGAAATGAAGTCGACATCAATGTATTACGTCATGAAATAGACAAATTCTACATATGGTGCAAGAAAAGCCTATTAGAATTGAATGTAAAGAAATGCAACTTGATATCATTTAGCAGAAAAAGAACAACACCAATCGCATTAGGAAATCAAAATGTGGAAAACGCCCTTGTGCCCTTGAAAACCCGAGTACTTTAAAATTTGGATTCCGTGAGGAGTGTCCTCAAATAATGTCTCGCTTAACTTTTCAAAAGGACCTAAGTAACATAGCGATCTTATGAATGCTTTTGATTGCAGTACTCAAATTAATTCATGAAAAAATATTACTTAGGTCCTTTTGAAAAGTTAAGCGAGATTACTTCAGAAAACAACTACGTTACTACATAGATCACCATTTTTATTAAACCCTCCACCTTTAACCGTCGATTCATTTTAACAACTTTTTTCTTCAGACATTTTAGCAAACTTATTTCTTTACATTTATTAATGTTTCACCCTAACAAAAATTCTATTCATGAAGCCTCGCTTAAATTTTCAAAAGAACCTAAGTAACATTTGTAAGAATCGAGAGACTTTGTTGAACGAAATGATGAAAACGCATTACTCTAAACGTCTAAAATTAGCCTATGCTAACGATAATTTAAACTATGCTTCAGTCTTGTCTACTAAAACAATGTGCACCTTAAATTAAATGCATCATAATCTACTACTCGATATGAAAAAGTTAATCAACCCGATCCGACATGGAACGACAAGATGCAGTAAAATGCATAACTTCGAAAATCCAATTAATTGATTGATGTCAACATCGTTTCCGATTCCCAATGTTGGTTTGCTCTCGTTCTCGTTTATGATGAACATATTTTGCCACTACTACTCCTTCTAGTATTTTGTGAAATGCAATACAGCTACAATGTAAAACGTTATACATTATATCTGCAAGAAGAGTGCATAGTAACTATAAAAAACCCTACAATCAGAATCTAACAAGTTAAAGCTCTTGCCAAGTGTAAGCAAAGCAAAGAGCGTGCACAGTGATTGAAAGTTTTCCCGCTGTGCCAGCGAAAAGTGTTTTCCAAAGTGAGTGTATGTGGTGAGATTGCATCAGCGGAAAAACCAAAATCCGAACCATCCGCTGTCCCTGGCAGCCCATTTCCAGTGTGAGTGGAGTGAGGGACACTTTTCCACCCTGCAGTTTCTCCCCGTACCAATCGGACGCACTGGCAGTAGAAGATCAAAAAAGGAAAAGGAGCCAAAAACGTGACAAAAGAACACAATGGGCATAGTGAGGAAAACGTCGGTAGTGAAAACCTAATAACAACAACAACAACACAGCAACAGGGATCGAACGGGAAGCAACAGGAAGGACGGCAGTAGGAATGTGCAGAAAAAACACTCCGACAGTCAGCCAGTCAACCACCCTTTGCGTTCCTCTGTGCTTATCAACTACCAACAACAATAGCATCACGGGAAACGTAGACCAGGGCGCCGTGCCATGCAGGACTGCTCCTATAATAGGACACAGAACGTAGTTTTTGTCATCTTCGTAGCAAACTTACACACCACCGCAGCACAACGGAGGGCAACGTTTCCAAAAAGGGTAAGTTCAGTACTATCGAGCACTTTATACTGCACGGCGCGCGACTTGAAGACCGCCCCTTGGAGAACGCCCTGGTTCACACGGGCGGGAGCGATTATGTTGGACTTTTTACGCTTCTTACACATTGAAAAGGGGAGAAAATCTGGGTTAAAGTCGACTCTTCTTTCAAGTTCCAAGCTGCCGAATCTAATGATGCTTAGGATAGAATTATACTAACAAGTGGTAATCGTTCGTTAGGTTAGTTGTTAGTAAAAGCTGGCGGTGGTGCATTTTTCCATATGAGTTATTTTCCCATATCAGACATAATGACTAGAACTATCAACGAACTATTCTAATCAGAGTTGGCAAAATTCGCTTTTAATTTTTCACAATTGTTTCTAGCAAAAAAAACAAGCTTATCGCAACCTGATACAAGTGTGATCAAAATAGAATCGGAGAAACATTCTCCGCTGAGCAGCTATGATAGAACGCTTCGTTTGAACACATTTGCCGTTGTGCGAAAGGTTTTTTTTGCGTACAACTATTTTAAATTAAAATATCTCATTGGTGCCCTCCGCAGCTGGTTTGAAGAAATTAAACATTGAGTACATATATCACTCCAAATCCGTCCAATCTCGTGTCCACTTTCGAAAAATGTTACTCACGATTTGTTACATATCGTAAGTATACGTATACAGATATGAGAACTGAAAGATATTTTTCATTTTCATTGATGGATTCTTTTGATGACCGTCAGTACAGTGACAACTAAGATTCGGACCGCAATCCCGAACATAATTTTATTTTATTTTTGGCATGTAGAAGTGTAAGAAACATTCTGTTTACCTCTCGGTAGATTGATTCAAAGTTTTTTCCCTTAACTCACTACTGTCTACTGTTCCACCATCTATGTATTGCGATTTTCGGGAGTTAGAGCTCTGGGTTGCTGCAAATGTTCCGAGGTAACCGTGTGGAGATTATTAAAAATAATCACAATGGCTTTCGACAACGGGAGCAAGCATAATCTTGTTTAATTCAGATTGTCGTCGAGCCATTATAAAGCTATATAGCGCTGTAGCTATAATTCTTGCTCCAATATTTATGGGGGCACTCTTCTGTGTGAACTTTACCGAGCGTATGAGCATTGTGATAGTCGTGCATTAGGATAATAAAACACTTTTCGACTTAATAGAATTGAGGTTTGGGGCTAGGAATAAATTCCATTAAATGTGTCTTTATGTTTAAATAATTTATTACTTTATAAATTTACAATGCAGTTCACATTTTTTATAAAAATAGCTGCTTAGCTTTACTCATTCGAGTGTACCCTTCGCAGTTGCTTGTCGTGATTGGCTGCGAAATATTGTCTTCTTGGGTTCAGAAAGCCATTCCTTGGTGTTTATTCCAATCAACGCCAATAATTATGCCGGTCACTGCCCCACAGTCTACTTAGGATAAGAATAGGAACATTATTTCGACACTCATTGCTACAAAAACGAGGAATCTTTTACATCTCTTCGAGCACCCCTGGAAAGAAATGTTTGTTTAGTTGAGAACGTAATCTATAGGAAGTCCCCTAGCTATTAGCTAAGCGTCTTGATATTTTTTGTACTACATTACTTTGACGCTTCAAATCAATTAGATGCGCGCATTCCAGCTGTTCCACCTGATAAATCCTTCAATAAATCAATCCTAACAATACCCGCTCGGTGGTATGTATTACTCTTTTCTGGAAAACGATTTACATTAGAAATATTTTAAGTTTTCTGCAAATGATTCGACTAAGATAGTGACGTTTGAGGGAGTGGCTTTCAGTCTCTCGGGATCATAAACGGGATTTTTGTTTGCATCCGTCGTTTCGGAAAAAATATTTTTATTCACTTAGTCCGGAGGCCGGAGTGTCCTCTGTAATACATAGAAGTCATCTCCATTCAGCTCTGTGCATAGCTGCATGTCGCCAACCACGCAGTCTACATAGATTCCCCAACTAGTCTTCCACCTGATCGATCCACCTTGTTCGCTACGCACCTAGCCTTCTTGTGCTCGTCGAATAGCTATGACACACCATTTTCACCGGGTTATTGTCCGATATTCTGGCTACGTGCCCGGCCCACCAAAGTCGTCCGATTTTCGCCACGAAAACGATGTTCTCCCATCAGCTGTTTCAATCCGGGGTTCATTCGCCTCTACTCCCATCTGCGATCGAAAGAATTGCTTAATGCGGGCAAAAAATTAATTTTTGTAGCCGGAAAACGACTGACTAATCATATGTACTCCATTTTTGTCGTTCATTTTAGATTATCTGTTTTAAAAATAGTGCCGTTGTCGTGCAGAGTAGTGACGTCTTTTCATTTGCAGTCAGATTCATAAATCAGATTAGTATTGATCAGATTCCGATCTGGTTTCAATCAGATTACGATTTTATATTATAGATTTTTGTCAGATTGGAACGGTGTTCGGATTGGATTCCCATCAGATTTCTATTTGATTCTGATCAGGTTCCAATATGATTTCGATCAGGTTCAGACCAGTTTCCCATGTGATTTCGATCAAATTACGCTCAGATTTCAAATAAATTCCGATCAAATTTCGAATAGATTCAGATCAGATCCCGCTCACATTTCGATCAGCTTCTGATAAGATTTCGATTATATTCAAATCTCTATTCAGATTTGCGATACCCCATCCTATGTAAATCTTTGGGATGTTTCGTGAGTATTTCATGATTTCTGAAGTTGTTACTGACTTATCACGATTCACTACTGTAAGTTATATTTGAAATCTATTCTCTCGGTTCCCGCATTGCATTTCTTACAGATTCAGAATTATAAGGCTGTGTCTTTTTCAATTCGTCTACCTCGGATCCTTGCTAACGGCTGACAACAACGTTAGTCGTGAAATACGAAGGCGCATCATCTGTGGAAGTCGGGCCTACTACGGGCTCCAGAAGAAACTGCGGTCGAAAAAGATTCGCCACCGCACCAAATGTGTCATGTACAAGACGTTAATAAGACCGGTAGTCCTCTACGGACATGAAACATGGACAATGCTCGAGGAGGACTTGCAAGCACTCGGAGTATTCGAGAGACGGGTGCTTAGGACCATCTTTGGCGGTGTGCAAGAAGACGGTGTGTGGCGGCGAAGAATGAACCATGAGCTCGCCCAACTCTACGGCGAACCCAGTATCCAGAAGGTAGCTAAAGCCGGAAGGGTACGATGGGCAGGACATGTTGCAAGAATGCCGGACAGCAACCCTGCAAAGATGGTGTTCGCTTCCGATCCGGCAGGTACGAGACGGCGTGGAGCGCAGCGAGCGAGATGGGCAGACCAGGTGCAGAACGACTTGGCGAGCGCGGGCGTATCCGAGGATGGAGAGATGCGGCCTCGAACCGTGCATTGTGGCGTCAAATTGTTGATTCAGTGTTATCTGTTTAGATGTTAACTAAATAAATGAATGAATGAAATGAATTATTTGTAAATCATGTCGATGTTTTATGATTTGATTAGGTGGATTATATTGCTCTAACATCTATTTTATTTCCTTTGAGCTGTTTGTCGTCAATTTTTGAACGCCCAATCCACTACTTATACACAAGTGAATCACACCATAAATTGAAAGATCTTCATCCTGGGCCTGAACCAGTTGCTAGAAAATAATGAGGAAATTTCTCGAGGAACTCGAAGAGCAAGGCATTCTCAAGAGTTTCTAATGGAACTTATTGCTGAATATCTTTTAAAGTTTCAAATTATGATAAATAATTTCAGGTGATTTTTTCATGAAAACCGATTACTCTAAGACGAATTAGAAGGATTCATAAAAAGACTGTGGGTGAACTTGAATAGCTTTCAAACTATGTTAATTCTGTTAAAAAAAATCTGGATTTCTGAAAGAATTTTTGGTAATTGAGAAAATTTTTATTAATTTGAGATTTTTTTAATCCAAAATATTTCTCTAATTTTTTACATAGAAAATAAAGAATAAGTTCCATAACATTGAAAATTCTAATATTGCAATAATGGATGAAAATTTTCAAACTTTAAATGTGGTGGAAAATCGGCATAAATAAACAATCTTGAAAACAAAATTATTGCAGACCTAGGCTGGCTCATCTTTGGAAATTCGCTGTTCTAGAATTAGAATCCACAAGAAATGGTGGCAAAACTGAGATTGATTAATACTGAACGGGTCTAAGAGCTTCCTAGTCCTCCCTCTAATAAAACAATAATAAAAATTTGCTGAGTTTTTGTTTAGATCCGCTACGCTAATATACGCTCACGCTCAAACCGGGAATCTGAAAATCGATTTTGAATGGACACCCTGATTAGATTTCGATTAGATTCTGATCATATTCTGATTCTGATTATATTATTATACATAGATTTTGATCATACTCCGACCAAATCAGATTTTAACCAGATTTTGCTCAGATTTCGATCAGATTCAGATTGGATTTCGATCAGATTCAGATCGGATTTCGATCAGATTCAGATCATATTCAAATCTAGATTTAGATTCATATCAGATTCCTATTGGATTTCAATCAAATCAGATTCGGATCAGATTTCGATGGAATTCCGATCAAATTTCGATCCGATTCCGATTATATTTTGATCAGATTTCGATCAAAATCTGATATCATTTCGATCAACTTCCGATCATATTTCGATTAAATTCGTTCGGATATCGTTTGGATTCTGATTCCAATTTCGGATTTTGATCAGATTTCGATAAGATTTTGATCAGATTTAGATCAGATTCTGATCATATTTGGATCAGATTTCGATCAGATTCCAATCTATTTTCGATCAAATTCCGATCATATTTCGAGTAGATTTTGATCAGATTGAGATGGTGTTTGCACATGATTTCGATCAGATTTAAATCATATTTCAATCTCGATTCAAATTTACATCAGATTCCCATTAGATTTCGATCAAATTCCGATCAGATTTCTATAAGATACTGAAATACAGATTTCGATCAGATTTTGATCAGATACCGACCGGATCAGATTTTGATGAGATTCTGATTGCATTTCGATCAGCTTCCGATTAGATTTCAATCATATTCCAACTCGATTAAGATTCCGATCAGATCAGATTTTGACAAATTCCGATCAAATTTTGATCAGATTCCCATCTGATTTCGATCAAATTCAGATCAGATTTCCATCAGATTCCCATCTGATTTCGATCAGATTTTGATAAGATTTCGATTAGACTCAGACTTTGATCAGATTCCGAACTTATTTCGATTCGATTCAGATCAGATAAGATTCCGATCACATTTCGATCAGATTTTGTTCAGATTTTGATCGCATTTCGATTAGATTCTGATCATTTTCCGACCAGATCAGATTTTTATCAGATTTCACTTAGATTTCGATCAGATTTCAATCAGATTCTGATCGCATTTCGATCAGATTCAGATCATATTCAAATCTCGATCCAGATTCATATCCGATTCCCATTAGATTTCGATCTGATTTCTATCATATTCCGATCAGATCAGATTCTGATCAGATTCCGATCAGATCGTATTTTGTTCAGATTTCGATCGTAATCCGATCAGATTCCGACCCTATTTCGATCAGGATTTAATCAGATTGTGATGGTGTTCGCATTAGATTTCAATCAGATTTCGTTCAGATTTTGATCTCATTTAGATTACATTCAGATCATATTCCGACCAGATCAGATTCTGATCAGATTTCAATCAGATTCTGATCGCATTTTGATCAGATTCAGATCATATTTAAATTTCGATTCAGATTTTTATTAGATTTCGATCAGATTCCGAACAGATTGTAATCAGATTCCGATCAAATTATATTTTGATCAGACTTCAATCTGATTCTGATCGGATTCCGAACAGATTTCGATCAGATTCCAACCATCTTCTTCTTCTTTTTCTTATTGGCATTACATCCCCACTCTGGGACAGAGTCGCCTCGCAGCTTAGTGTTCATTAAGCACTTCCATAGTTATTAACTGCGAGGTTTCTAAGCCAGGTTACCATTTTTGCATTCGTATATCATGAGGCTAACACGATGATACTTTTATGCCCAGGGAAGTCGAGACAATTTCCAATCCGAAAATTTCTTAGACCGGCACCGGGAATCGAACCCAGCCACCCTCAGCATGGTCTTGCTTTGTAGCCGCGCGTCTTACCGCACGGCTAAGGAGGGCCCTAGATTCCAACCATATCTTGATCAGATTTTGAACAGATTGAGATGGTGTTTGCATTAGATTCTGATCATATTCAGACCAGATCAGATTTCCCTCAGATTCAGATCAGATTTCAATCAGATTCTGATGGCATTTCGATCAGATTCAGAGCATTTTCAAATCTCGATTCAGATTTATATCAGATTCCTATAAGATTCCGATCAGATCAGATTCCGAGAAGATTCTGATCAGATCATAGTTTGATCAGATTTCGATCGGAATCTGATAACATTTCGATCAGTCGAGACCAGTGCGATCTTCCATAGTTTGCAGTAGCTATCGGGCAAGTAAGTACAGAATGCTGCGCGTCGGTTCAGTCGTCCAAAACGCGATCCTCCATAGTTTGCATATGTCACCGGGCATGCATAGTGTCCCTGCTCGGTTCATAAACAAATCGAACAATCTGGTATCGTTGTGCTTTGTGCGGTCGAGAAGTGAATCAATTGATACGCGTTTGATCGTGTTCCTGCTCGGTGTGCATTTAGTTAGTTAGTTCTGCTTCCCAGTCAATCATTCTGGTCATTCACGGAGTAGCAACCATAGATATGTGTAGTCAGCCAAAGCTAAGCAAAAGATTTCGATTCCCATTAGATTTCGATCAGGATCCAAACAGATTTGGATCAGATTCCGATCAGCGACTGATCAAATTTCGATCAGATTTCGATTAGATTTTGATCAGATTCATGTCAGATCAGACCAGCTTCCGATCAGATTTCAATCATATTCCAACTCTATTCAGATTCAGATCTTATTCCCATTAGATTTTTTCAGATTCCGATCAGATCAGATTTCGATCGGATTCAAATCTGATTCCGATCAGATTTCTATCAAATTCTGATCAGATTTTGATAAAATTTCGATCAGATTCACATCAGATCAGATTTTGATCAGATTCCGATATTATTTCGATCAGATTCAGATCAGATCAGATTTCGATAAGATTCCGATCAGATTTCGTTCATATTTTGATCAGATTCCAATCAGGTTCCCATCCGTTTCTGATCAGTTTTCGATCTAATTCCAATAAGATTTCGATTATATTTCGATCGGATCCCGATAAGATTCTGGTCACATTACGGACAGCTTCCGATTATATTTCAATTAGATTCTGATCCGATTTTGAACAGATTCCGATCATATTTCGCTTAAATTCCGATCCTATTTCGATCAGCTGCCGATATTTTAATTTTGATTCAGATTCATATCAGATTTCCATTAGATTTCGAACAGATTCTAATCAGATTACGATCAAATAATATTTTGATCAGATTTCAATCAGATTCTGAACGGATTCCGAACAGATTTCGATCAGATTCCAACCATATTTCGATCAGATTTTGAACTGATTGAGATGGTGTTTGCATTAGATTCTGATCATATTCAGACCAGATCAGATTTCCTTCAGATTCAGATCAGATTTCAATCAGATTCTGATGGCATTTCGATCAGATTCAGATCATATTCAAATCTCGATTCAGATTTATATCAGATTCCTATAAGATTCCGATCAGATCAGATTCCGAGAAGATTCTGATCAGATCATAGTTTGATCAGATTTCGATCAGATTCAGATCAGGTTTCGATCGGATTCCGACCAAATTTTGATCAGATTTCGATCGGAATCTGATAACATTTCGATCAGTCGAGACCAGTGCGATCTTCCATAGTTTGCAGTATAGCTATCGGGCAAGTAAGTACAGAATGCTGCGCGTCGGTTCAGTCGTCCAAAACGCGATCCTCCATAGTTTGCATATGCCACCGGGCATGCATAGTGAGTAGTGTCCCTGCTCGGTTCATAGACAAATCGAACAATCTGGTATCGTTGTGCTTTGTGCGGTCGAGAAGTGAATCAATTGATACGCGTTTGATCGTGTTCCTGCTCGGTGTGCATTTAGTTAGTTAGTTCTGCTTCCCAGTCAACCATTCTGGTCAATCACGGAGTAGCAACCATAGATATGTGTAGTCAGCCAAAGCTAAGCTAAGCTAAAGATTTCGATTCCCATTAAATTTCGATCAGGATCCAAACAGATTTGGATCAGATTCCGATCAGCGACTGATCAAATTTTGATTAGATTTTGATCAGATTCATGTCACATCGGACCAGCTTCCGATCAGATTTCAATCATATTTCAACTCTATTCAGATTCAGATCTTATTCCCATTAGATTTTATCAGGTTCCGATCAGATCAGATTTCGATCGGATTCAAATCTGATTCCGATCAGATTTCTATCAAATTCTGATCAAATTTTGATAAAATTTCGATCAGATTCACATCGGATCAGATTTTGATCAGATTCACATCGGATCAGATTTTGATCAGATTTCGATATTATTTCGATTAGATTCCGATCAGATTTCGTTCATATTTCGATAAGATTCCGATCAGATTTCGTTCATATTTTGATCAGATTCCCATCCGATTCTGATCAGATTTCGATCTGATTCCGATAAGATTTCGATCATATTTCGATCGGATCCCGATCAGATTCTGGTCACATTACGGACAGCTTCCGATTATATTTCAATTAGATTCTGATCCGATTTTGAACAGATTCCGATCATATTTCGCTTAAATTCCGATCCTATTTCGATCAGCTGCCGATATTTTAATTTTGATTCAGTCTCTATCCCAGCATAGACAATCGCCCATATAGATTTTCAAAAATGTGTACCTAGAAGCGACGCGCACCACGAAAGCATGATCTTATTATTATCTTACTGTTATCAACTGCGAAATTTCTAAGCCAAGTCACCATTTCTGCAGTAGTTTATCATGAGTCTTACTCTAACTTTTTTCAAATAGGCGTAACTGTATTTGACCTTGAAATTGAATCTTGAATCTATTCTCCTTGTTAGACACAAAAGATCACCAAAAAAATGTGAATGAAGTGCAATCCCCGTTCCAAGAATCATGGTCAGAATCAATTACGGCCATTTGTAAAAAGTTCCTAGATATAACATTTTGATTACGAGCGTACGCACAAGAATCAATCGGATGGAATTACAGTCATGCTTCGCAGTTTGGGCCACAACTTCGACTCAAATAACGAATTCTGTTTTGAGTTGTGAAAGTCATTTGAACTCGTATACGTGGAAGATTTAAATTGGAAAAATGGATTGGGGGTAACCACTTTCCATCAACGGGATTGGAGCCCACGACTTTCAGTACGCTAGATTGATGTTTTCACAGGGTGTCTACTCCCTGGAAAAACCTGGAAAACCGGGAATCCTCAGGGATTTTTTTAACATGGAAAAACCTGGAATACTCAGGGAATTCTGAATGTACTCAGGGAATGATTTTGATAATCATTCTAATACGATAACGACTTTCACATTCATAATAATTTTTGCAAAACTTTTGAAACCAATCTATTTAAACACAGTTTTCAGGGCATTTGATTTTCAGTGTGCGTTTTCGTTTCTGAAGGGGGCAAGTGGAATTTGAGTTTGACATTTAAACGATCAAAGTGTGAAATAGCCTTATGTTCGAAGTGAAGTCAAACAGAGTCAAACAAAGTTCATCCTTACATTTGCTTCAGCGTTTCTTTTCTTGCGTCGTTTTTCAAGTTTTTTATATTTCGAGCAGCAATTGCCAGACTTATTAAGGTATGTGATTTAATTATTAATTTAAAACAATCTCCGAACTGTGTCTTCAACCGTTCTTTTGTTGTAAGATGGCAAACAACTGGACAACCGTATTTCAACCTTGTTGGCTGCAAGATCCGGAGCTCGAAGCTTGGATTAGGCGGGTCGAAAATAAGCCAAAAAGCGCTTATTGTGCATGGTGCTGTACGGAGTTCTCCCTAAGCAACATGGGCAAGCAAGCTTTGAGGAGCCACATGAAATCTAAAAAACATTTGAGCCGGACTGCATCTGGTGCAAATTCGTTGATAAATTATATCAAATTACCTGCAGTACCTCCCGGACAAAGTACACCAGAAGCTGAAAACTTACGAAGCCCGATAGAGCCTTCCGTGCAGAATACAGGACGTACAAAAGACCAACCATCAGCTGGGCGTGGACAACTAAACCAATTTGTGCTAAGGAATGGCGTCACTGAAGCCGAAATTCGATGGTGTATCCAAACAGTGATGAATCACAAATCACTACGAGCCGCCGAAAAGGATGTTGCGGTGCTAAAACGAATGTTCAACGACAGCGAAATCGCAAGTAAGCTACAACTAAAAAAGGACAAGATTGCGTACATGATTATGTACGGAATTGCGCCGTATTTCAAAGTCGAGCTTGTTGATCAAATCAACGAATGTGATTTTTTTGTGGCCGGGTTCGACGAGTCCTTGAACAAGGTCACTAAGAAACAACAGATGGACATTAACATTCGATATTGGGACAAGCTGTCAAACTCCGTTATAACTCGATACTTGACGTCTCAATTTCTTACCCGCTCTCGTGCCACTGATTTGCTGGAAGCATTTCAAGATGGTTTGAAAATGTTAAATTTGAAGAAATTGGTGCAGGTATCCATGGATGGCCCGAATGTAAATTGGGCTTTTCTGCGGGAATTGAAATTAGAGCTTAAAGAAGATACAAAGCTACTGGATTTGGGCAGTTGTGGATTGCACATTATGCATGGCGCATTCAAGGACGGAATTCAGGCTACAGGCTGGCCTGTTGTTGCATTTCTACGTGCTTTACATAATTTGTTTAAAAATGTTCCTGCTCGACGGGCATTGTACGTTCAGTATTCAGAAAGTGATGTATTCCCTTTGAAATTTTGTGGGCATAGATGGTTGGAAAATTCCGACGTCGCAGAAAGGGCGATCGACACCATTGGAAATATTCGGAAATTTGTGGACGGAGTGAAGAAAGATAAGATAGAGCCCAAATGCAAATCATACAGTGATATTGTGAATTTTTTGAACGATCCTCTGATTTGTGTCAAGCTGACATTTTTTCGAGCAGTTGCATCCGAAATTGAACCTCTTCTTAGAGAACTTCAGTCAGATGAACCAATGGTTCCGTTCTTGTATCCTGAAATCTGCCAGCTAGTGATTGCTCTCTGCGAAAAATTCATTAAACCAGAGAAATTGGAAAAGATCGTTAACCTGACCCTAGAAGATGTCAAAGACATAGGAAATCATCTGCCGGCTAAAAGCATAATCCTGGGTTTTGACACTAAGAAAGCATTGCGGGATACAAAAGTCAAGGAATTGGAGTTAATTAGCTTTCGTAATGAATGCAAAAATTGTTTGAAAACAATCGTTGCTAAATTATTAACCAGATCACCAATCACTTATCCTCTGACAAAGGCAGCTAGTTGCTTAGATCCTAGCTTGATCGTGTCCAACATCAGTGTTGCAAAACGTAGAATGGAAAAACTTCTCACCATTCTGATCGACTGTGGTAGAATCAGCGGACGGAAGGGTGATTTGGCTGCCAGTCAGTATCGCGTTGTCATCTCGCAGGTGGTGTATATTGATCTGTTCAAAGGATACAGTCGGAAGGTGAGTCGATTGGATAGTTTCTGGCGAGATACATTGGGAGACAAATACGGTGATTTGCTTTATGTCATAAAAATCATCTGCTGCTTGTCACATGGTAACGCGAATGTTGAAAGAGGTTTTTCTGTGAACGCAGAGTGTTTGTTTGAGAATATGAAGGAGGAATCTGTTGTGGCCCGACGACAAGTATATGATGCGGTAGCACAAAGAGGCGCTGTTGGTGAATTTGAAGTTAGTAAATCGCTTTTGCTTCGAGTCCGTAACGCCCACTCTTTGTACATCGAGGATCTAAATCAGAAGAAAAAGGAAGCTACAGGGATTGCGACAGAGGCCGCTTTGAAAAGGAAACATGCCGCTGAAGCACGTGAACTGGAGCTGAAGAGGAAGAAACTGTTGAAAGAAGCGCAGATTGAAGCGGATGCTCTCACTGAACAAATTAATTTGTTGAAAAAGTGATGAATGTGCAGAGAATTCACTGACTTTTTTATACTATGAACTAATAAAATAGCGTAAAGTACATCTATTTTAGTTATTAATCAAAAATGAGGAAAGATTGGGTAACATTGGGTAAACTATTGTTTTATTTTCATGTAACAGAAAAAAATCAAAATATCAAATCCAAAAAGGGACTTTTGACAATTCGGACATTTTAAAACATAAATTATAATGAAATTGACATTATCACCATTCCGGTGGCTTGTTTTTTTTCGAATAATGAATACTAATGATTGAAAATAACAGCAGCAAGACTACACTGGAGATAACTATTGTATTCAATATTTTTTTTATATCTTATCAAAGGGTCATCAGTTCTTGACGTCCCTTAAAAGGCAAACATGTCTAGTAGACCTCTAAATGTGGTCTATCTAAGATAATATTCTTAAATATGAACAAGGGAAATTTCACTTTAATTTTCCACGGTTAGTTCTGTAAAATCGACATTGCTTCATGTTGTTGCCATGTCACTTTATTTTTTTTGTATCCTGGAAAAACCTGGAAAACTCAGGGAATTTTTTCCTAGATTTGGAGTAGACACCCTGTTTCACCAACTAAGCTACGAAGGACCTCCATTGGCCTCTGTAGCATAGTGACTTCTGCTGAGCCCGGTATTCGTAAACCGGACGTATAAACGACGAATCACTCACAATTTATTTCCCGAACTAAGTGTCAGTGAAATGCTTATCGATTTATAATATTTACAGATTTCATTGAATATTGAAGTTTGTTTCATAATTCCACCCACATATGTGCCCGAAATAGATTTTAATCCACAGAATATTTTTATTTGTGTGAATCATTTCTATCTCTCTTTTCCGCGCCAAGTGACATCTGTGACCTATGAAATAGCGAATCTAATTTCTCACCCTTCCTTTCATTCACGGTTTTGGCCAGATCTACCACACGTTGTCGGAGGGGTCGTGATGTCATGGTTCTAAATATTTAATTCTTTATAAATTTAAATGTAAAATAGGGATTTTCTTTCGTCTGTCTCCAAAGTGAATGCTAGTGGAGTGTGGAATCCGTGGGGTAAATATAATATTAATGACAGCTTACTGTGGCCCCCGGCCATTGCCACTGCTTCTGATGGGTGTTATTCGATTTTTTTTTCGATCAAAGGGTGACTCATGAAATTCCAGAAAGCAACGTCAAAATCACAAAATAAAAGAATGTCGCATTTTTTGCAAATCCAGTGAGAGCGCAATACAATGCACCTGTCAACGAAAAACCGGCGAGTGGGAGGGGGGCGTTATTGTTTACGGGACAGGCTGGGTTGGTGGCGTCTGTATGTGACAAGGTTGAAACTTGATACTACAAGTCACGTGGCACGAGGCGAATGATGCTAGCTAGATGACTGCTTTAGGAATGAAGAATAATGATGCCATTTGTCGCTTCGCGTTCCCCTGACGGGGAATGGTTGATGATTAACAGTCAACTCGCGCTAGAATTCTTCACAAGCTATTGTAGCAATAACGTAAAGAATTAGCGGTAATGTAATCGTGTTGGAGAATAATATCATTGCATCAGTAAGCGGGCTACATTGGCCAGTAACGAAACTCGTAGCTTGTTTAGGTGAATGAATCCTTTCATTCGCTTCATTAAATAGACATTATTATTGGTTTGTCCTTTATGGATGTCAGGTCAGGTGTAATAGGTGGTGTCAAAATAGAAAATTGTATCTTGTTTGTTCTCTTATTATGTCGTTAAAGAGCCATACAATGCTTGTAAAGTTTGCATGATGCATACAAAAAAATTGCGCCAGCTTTATATATTTGTCGTGAGATGCAATAATTAAAATGCATTTCAGAGATCGCATATTTCCGAGATTCCTTCGCCGGTTTAATTTTGTTTCTTACATTCGAACGTTTTGATTCTGTCAAGTTTTAGTTTTCAATTCACTACTTCTCATGATTATATACCTGTATTGATAGTGCCCAAACACATTATGCAAAAATTAATCTCATAGCACACTAAATTGAATAATTATAGCATTCAACGTTTGCTCCATTCCAGCTATCGACCTTCACTGGATGAAGTTGTATGTAAAGAGATGCGCATGGTTTTTCTCCTGATCCGGTCGTTGTCGGTCGGTCGGTCGGTCACAGCCATTCGCTTCACTAAATGCGTCCAGTAACCTACACAACAAACCGTAACTCTGACTTCTGGTCCAGCCGTTGATGTTAGTTGGTCGGTCGTTTGCATTCCGTTCGTTGGGAGATCGTATGTTGAGAGGTTATGCAATTAAGAAAGTTAGCGGACGCGTGGGAGAACTCTGACCATTCAAGCCCGGTTCGTTTGATGCAAGCAGGAGGATTTGTGAGTTCAAGCGAATAATTACAGCTGAATGAACTTTAGCCGGTGGCCGATGATGCGCGCGCGTGATGAGTTGATCGTTATAAGGGTCGACAATATTGCTCGATTCCAATGATGTCATGCTGTGGGTGAGATTGCACATTTGATGGGGCATTTAGTCGCTCTTAGATTACCCAAAAAAAATACTCGAATTATAGTATTGAAAGGCAAATGCTTCAAAAGGTAATATTATTCAGCTTTAAGAAAATAATCACTTATTTGGAATAATAATGAACTATCTAAATCGGTTCCTAACCAGTATAAGATCTTTCATACATTATATTATTTTTTCCTATATACAGAAAAGATCAAATGCAGGTACAAACGGCATTCGTGGTTGAATGATGTTTCTATGGTTTACTAATGTCGAATTCGTTTTTAAACCTGGGTCAGTGCCAACCCGAGCCTTAAATAAAAAAAACTCCATCTGTCATTGGATATGTTAATGTGCGTAGCAACGTGTTTGTTATGATTCGAATCATTTTATCACCAAACCGGACACAAGTGCACTGACAGTGCGTTGGCCACGACTAATCATATCGTGATAAAAATGTTTAAGTACACGCACTGATTTTTGCGGATAGCGAAATTTACTTTCTAGCGGATATATGTATCTAATGGTATTAAATAACCCTGTGCGGGGCCCTCCTCAGCGTTGCGATAAGATGCGCGACTACAAAGCAAGACCATGCTGAGGGTGGCTGGGTTCGATTCCCGGTGCCGGTCGAGGCAATTTTCGGCTTGGAAGTTGTCTGGACTTCCCTTGGCATCAAAGTATCATCGTGTTAGCCTCATGATATACGAATGCAGAAATGGTAACTTGGCTTAGAAACTTTGCAGTTAATAACTTTGGAAGTGCTTAATGAACGATAAGCTGCGAGGCAGCAATGTCCCAGTGGGGGATGTAATGCCAATGAAGAAGAAGACAATCCTGTGCACATTTTTTCACCAAGAATTCCTCATGAAATTCATCAATTCTTCTATTGAAGTTCCAATCAATTTGCTGCAAATTTTTTTTTTCTGAAAATCACTCAGAAATTTTAATAAAAACCCTCCACAATTCGCCAAATGTTTTTTTTTCGAAAAATCTTCGCAACCCCTCCTGATAATACTCCAAATTAGTTTGTTCAAGTTCATCCAAGAGAGTCCCTAGAATATTCTAGAAATTGATCCTGAAAATCCTCAAGGAGTACCTTCTGAAATTCCTAATCCCTCAAGAGTCAACTAAAATTTCACCAGGAAAATCCTCCAAAAATTTCTCCAGATAAAGTTTCTTTGGTTCTGCCGGGTGTTCCAGTTTTTCTTCGGAAATTCTTCTTGGGATTCTTCCTGAAATTCCTTAAAAAAATCATCCGGAAATTCCTGCAGTAATTCATCTAGAGTTGGAATCTTTAGAAATGGCTCCAGAAATTCTTTTAGTAATTCCTGTGGAAGTTCTTACAGGAATTCCTCCGGAAGTTTGTTCAGGAATTTGCTCGAAGTTACTTCATGAATTTCCTCGAAGTTTCCTTCAGGAATTCCTCCACAAAATTCATATATAAATGCCCCCGGAAATTCATTTTGGAATTCCTCGGAAAGTGCTTCTAGGAATTTCTCCGGAAGTTCGCTCAGGAGTTTCTTGAGGAATTCCTTCGGAAATTTCTTGAGGAATTCCTTCCTTGAAAACTTTTTTCCTGAAGTTCCTTGAGAACCTCCTCCAAAGGTTTCTTGAGAAACTCCTCCGAAAGCTCCTTAAGAATTTCCTCCACCTTAAGAAATTCTTCCGAGAATTCCTTCGGAAGTCTTTCCCGAAATTCCTGGAGGAACTTTTGTAGGAATTCCTGGAGGGTCTTCGAGAAGAATTCCTGGAGGGACTTCCGAAGGAATTCCTGGAAGGATTTTCGGAGGAATTCCTGTAGGAACTTCTGGAGGAATTCCTGGGGGGACTTTCGGAGAAATTCCTGGAGGGATTTCCGAAGGAATTCCTGAAGGGATTTCCGGATGAATCCCGGGGGGGACTTCCGGAAGAATTCTTGGAGGGACTTCCGGAGGAATTCCTGGAAGGATTTCCCGTAGGGACCTCTGGAAAAATTCCTGAAAGGACTTTCGGATAAATTCCTGGAGGGACTTCCGGAGGAATTCCTGGAAGGGTTTCCCGAGGAATTCCTGGAGAGATTTCCGGAGGAATTTCTGGAGGGATTTCCGGAAGAATTTCCTGAGGGATTTCCGGACTAGAGAGATTTCCTTAGGAATTCTTGGAGGGATTTCCGGAGCAATTCCTGGAGGGATACCGGAGGAATTCATGGAGGGATCTCCCGAGGGACTTCCGGAGGAATTCTTGGAGGGACTTCCGGAGGAATTCCTGGAGGGACTTCCGGAGGAATTCCTGGAGGGACGTCCGGAAAAAATCCTGGAGGGACTTCCACAGGAACTTCCGAAGGCAAGGAATTCTTGGATAAACTTCCGAAGGAATTCATGGATGAACATCCGGAGGAATTCCTGGAGGAACTTCCGAAGGAATTCCTGTGGAAACTTCCAGTGGAATCCCTGGAGGAATTGTTGGACGAACTTCCAGAGGAACTTTCGGAGCAATTCCTGGAGCAGCTTTCAGAGGACTTCCTGGTGGAATTCACAGAGCAGCTTGTGGAAGAATTTTGGAAAATTTCTATTGCTTGAAATGAGCTCACGTCGCCACGCTGCCGCCGCTGACTGAAAATGAGCTATCACGCCGTCGCAGATAAATCTTCAAACGGCGCACAGGCCTATCCTGTTGTAATACCAGTTTGAAAGCCCTCCGTGCCGGACTCAATTGTAGGAACAGGATGACTGTGGAGTGCTAGCAGGAGTGAGTCGACTGTGATGAGCGGATTGAGGACATCCAAAGCGCTAGCAGATGTGCAGCCTGATGAACAATTGAGTATTGGTATTATTGTCGTGGAGTGAATCGGCGGTTCAGACGGCCCGTGCAGAGGGAGTGCAAGGCGCACAATTCGATCGAACTCAGGAACGGCTGATGTTTGTTGGTGGGATAAACTCGACTATACCGAATAGATTAAAGGGTTGTGGCAGGTATAGGCACCGGAGTTACGATGGTTAAAGGATTATGCGATTCTTTGCTCGAACGGCGACTGGAATCAGGAAATGATTTTTTGATAGTGGTGAGCCAGTCTTGGGCTGAAAACCTATTTCATAAAGACAATCAATCAATCAGGAAATGATTTGCGGAAAGAATTGTTCATACAGGAACCGTAATTGTCTCGGAATCGATTTAGGAAAATGAATCCATCTGCAGACTCAAAAACAGGACTAGGACAAATACTTGCCTGATAATAGATGTCAGAATACATTCAGGATTTATACACATCCAGCTGACTGAAGAGCTGCATGCCCCTCAACGATCATTACATAGGGATAGGCGAGAGATGAGCTGCGAACTGTGGTCCTAGTCGAACAGTAACTATGACACTTGTGTCAATTTTTTCACGATCAGGATAACAAGCTTCTTATTACATTACTTGATTGCGGCAGCGAATGTAGTTTTGCGGTTAAAAACCTAATTCAACCGTGGCACCACCACCACCACATGGAGATCACCTAACCAAGAAACGGAAAACCAAATCGACCACGTTCTAATCGACGGTAAATTCCTCTCCGACATCACGAACGCCCGCACTTACCGCAGTGCGAATATTGAATCCGACCAATACCTCGTTGCAGTATGCCTGCGCTCAAAACTCTCGACGGTGAACAACACGCGTCGAAGTTGGACGCCGCGGCTTAACATTGGACGGCTACAAGACGGTAGACTAGCCCAAGAATACGCGCAGCAGCTGGAAGTGGCACTCCCAACGGAAGAGCAGCCAGGCGCAGCGTCTCTTGAAGATGGCTGGAGAGATATTCGATCCGCCATTGGAAGCACCGCAACCGCTGCACTAGGCACGGTGGCTCCGGATCAGAGAAACGACTGGTATGACGGCAAATGTGAGCAGTTAGTTGAGGAGAAGAATGCAGCATGGGCGAGATTGCTGCAACACCGCACGAGGGCGAACGAGGCACGATACAAACGGGCGCGGAACAGACAAAACTCGATTTTTCGGAGGAAAAAGCGCCAGCAGGAAGATCGAGACCGTGAAGAGCTTTAGCTAGCTTTTAGCTTTGACTGACTACACATATCTATGGTTGCTACTACGTGATTGACCAGAATCAGTGAAATTGCACAAAGAATCAACTGAATGATTGACTGGGATTGTTCAAGCATTCTCAGTGTGCAAGTTTCAGTGACTCTAAATTTCAAATGATCAATAACGGCGCCGGCCACGTCCTTGTAGTCAGTTAGGAAGAAGGAAGGAATATTAGTAGGTGGTTATTTGAAGACCGTGTTTACCTCTGCGTCTCCACAAAAACCACAGGAAGGATTATCAGTTAATTGGTAGGCATCGTTGGATCTGGATTCACTCTGATAAGCGAAACGACCGTGCCATTCTTTATACACAGTGATTTTACCTAGCCATGAATCGGGCGCGAAAAGTAGTACAAACTAACTATTGGCCTACCGGGCGCGCAATGCAGAACACATTATTTTGGCCGATCGCGCGATCGTGCTGCTGTCCGAAACAAGAGAAATCTCGCACTGAACTGATTTTTATTACCGTCCGCGCAAAGCAGAACACAATATTTCGGTCGATCGCGCCATCGTTGTTCTGCTCGAAACAAGAGAAATCTCGCACTCAGGAAGATCGAGACCGTGAAGAGACGGAGAAACTGTACCGCGCACACGAAAGTTCTATGAGAAGTTAAACCGTTCACGTAAGGGCCACGTGCCACAGCCTGATCTGTGTAAGGACATAAACGGGAACCTTCTTACGAACGAGCGTGAGGTGATCCGAAGGTGGCGGCAGCACTACGAAGAGCACCTGAATGGCGATGTGGCAGATGAAGATGGCGGTATGGTGATGGACCTGGGGGAACGCGCGCAGGACATAATTCTACCGGCTCCGGATCTTCAGGAAATCCAGGAGGAGATTGGCCGGCTGAAGAACAACAAAGCCCCTGGGGTTGACCAACTACCAGGAGAGCTATTTAAACACGGTGGTGAGGCACTGGCTAGAGCGCTGCACTGGGTCATTACCAAGATTTGGGAGGAGGAAGTTTTGCCGCAGGAGTGGATGGAAAGTGTCGTGTGTACCATCTACAAAAAGGGCGATAAGTTGGATTGTAGCAACTACCGCGCAATCTCATTGATGAACGCCACCTACAAGGTACTCTCCCAAATTTTATGCCGTCGACTAGCACCAATTGCAAGGGAGTTCGTGGGGCAGTACCAGGCGGGTTTTATGGGCGAACGCTCCACAACAGACCAGGTGTTCGCCATTCGCAGTACTGCAGAAATGCCGCGAATACAACGTGCCCACACATCATCTTTTTATCGACTTCAAAGCCACATATGATACAATCGTTCGGGACCAGCTATGGCAGCTAATGCACGAACACGGATTTCCGGATAAACTGACACGGTTGATCAAAGCGACGATGGATCGGGTGATGTGCGTAGTTCGAGTTTCAGGGGCATTCTCGAGTCCCTTCGAAATTCGCAGAGGGTTACGGCAAGGTGATGGTCTTTCGTGTCTGCTATGCAACATCGCTTTGGAAGGGGTAATACGAAGAGCAGGGATTAACACGAGTGGTACAATTTTCAATAAGTGCGTCCAGCTATTTGACTTCGCCAGATATTATGGCACGTAACTTTGAGAAGATGGAGGAAGCCTACATCAGACTGAAGAGGGAAGCCAAGCGGATCGGACTAGTCATCAACACGTCGAAGACGAAGCACATGATAGGAAGAGGTTCAAGAGAAGACAATGTGAGCCACCCACCGCGAGTTTGCATCGGTGGTGACGAAATCGAAGTGGTAGAAGAATTTGTGTATTTGGGCTCACTGGCGACTGCCGAAAATGATACCAGCAGAGAAATTCGAAGACGCATAGTGGCTGGAAATCGTACATACTTTGGACTCCGCAAGACGCTCCGATCGAATAGAGTTCGCCGCCGTACCAAACTGACAATCTACAAAACGCTCATTAGACCGGTAGTCCTCTACGGACACGAGACCTGGACGATGCTCGTGGAGGACCAACGCGCACTTGGAGTTTTCGAAAGGAAAGTGCTGCGTACAATCTATGGTGGAGTGCAGATGGCGGACGGTACGTGGAGGAGGCGAATAAACCACGAGTTGCATCAGCTGTTGGGAGAACCATCCATCGTTCACACCGCGAAAATCGGACAACCGCGGCGGGCCGGGCACGTAGCCAGAATGTCGGACAGTAACCCGGTGAAAATGGTTCTCGACAACGATCCGACGGGCACAAGAAGGCGAGGTGCGCAGCGGGCAAGGTGGATCGATCAGGTGGAAGATGACTTGCGGACCCTCCGTAGACTGCGTGGTTGGCGACGTGTAGCCATTTACCGAGCCGAATGGAGAAAACTTTTATATACCGCACAGGCCACTTCGGCCTTAGTCTGAATAAATAAATAAATGAATCTACCTTCTAGCCCGGTTGGTGTAATAAGTTGGCCTCGTCCGACTGGAAATACATTCAGCCGATCCAGAATTATTCCGATCTGCTCCAGAGAAAGTAGCGAACTATTGGCTTGGTCAAAGAGTAATCGGGGACAGTATAACAAGCTTCATATTTTCGTCATACGTCATCGAGTTACGATCTCAACCTAGCTGCTACAACTTTCACGGAATTGAATGTCTGGAAGAAACTTCAAGATCTCTACAGCTCCAAAGGATCTGGTGAAGATGGACTCTCACCATTATTCATCAAGGAGTGCTATTCGCTTGCTCTACCAGCTGCACTGCTTTTCAATCGCTCACTCGTCGAGAAAACCTTCCCTTCAACGTGGAAAAGATTCTCAACTCCCATTCATAAATCCGGAAATGTGCACGACGTTCGGAACTATAGGGGAATCTATATTATCAGCTGCCTTTCCAAAGTTTTTGAAAATACGATGCTGGATTTCATTTACCCATCAGTTTAACACATCATAGCTACCGATCAACATGGATTTGTTAAGAAACGTTGGACTACCACGAATCTTATGAGCTATGTGTCTATGCTAATCGATAGTATGTATAGAAAGGCGATAACAAATCGATCCTGTGTATGTGGGCTTTTCGAAGGCTTTCGATTGAGTTCCTCATCAACTTGCGGTGCAGAAACTCCGAAGAATCGGCTTCTCTGACTGGTTAGCCACTTGGATCGCTTCATACCTCGACAACCGCTGGGCATCTTAAACAATTAATGCAGCGAATCGAAATCTTCAAAATTATTGTATGCCGACAACTTGAAAATGTTTTGAGTCGTAACGTCGCTGGTGGATTGTTGCGCGCTGCAAGCAGATGTTAATACAGGGTTTTGGACTCTTGAGTCTTCCTACTTTGAGGATTTGGAGAATGCTTCTTCTGAGGCTCTTCGTGTTTGACCTACTGCAGAACAACATTGACTGCCCTGATCTCTTGGCGAAACTTCGTTTGAAAGCTTCCAAAAGAGCACACCGTACATTATATGGGCAAAAAAAATCCGTTTGACGTTTGTTGTGAATGTTTTAATGTAATCAATCATTTGTATTGCTTTAATTTAAGTTAATCGGATGTTGAGGTCGCGTAATAGTTTTTAAGCTTTCAAGTCTGTACGATTAATAACATAGTCGAAGACTGTAGATTAATAAATTTACAAAAATCATGAAATAAAGTAGTTATATGAGAAAGAACATTTCGAGCTGCAATCACTTTGATTTAAAACGAACTGGGACATAGAGCAAGATACTAGTGGCGACTCAAGGTTAGATTGCGTAATTTCATGACGAACGGGGTTGGGATTTATGACGTTATTAACGGTGTGGCGTAGCGTCGTGCTCGAGTTGTGGTACGGCAGGGAGCATCTTCCGGATGGCCAGAGCTTCATGGTACACGGAACAATAAGCCAGAGCCAAGCGAAAAAAACAGTAGGGTAATTCGCCAAATGCTAAACGGCGGTTTCCCCTATTAGACATTGATTTCAGACGAGCATAGCGACGAGCATATATGGACTGCATATAAACCACATCGCGATCCTCCAAAACACCCCTTACTTCCCTGTACCTCGGGCCACAAGGGTATCCAATAGTTGCTCTCTGGGGCGTCATTTTACAAGCAGTACCAAATTACGTGATCAATGTCATCGTAACCGGCTCCACACCTATATATATCGAGAAGGTTTATTCTGTAAAGACTAGTTTATTTGTGGACGCAATAGCGCCCTTGGCAAGTGGTTTTTTTTTTTCAATTTTTAAGAGTGATAAATTCTTTTCTGCATTTAAAAAAATCAAAATTTTTAACGTCTGTTGTCTGTTTTTTTTTCATCAAATGCTGTGTCTGGTTGACTAAGATTGTCACTGGTTTTGTTTTCTGCATCTGATAGTAAAAAAGAATTGAAGTGTCAAATATTTAATTTTTTGTGAGAATTTCCCGCGTGCTGCGTCTGGTTGGCTAGTCACCGGACAGACAAACAGGGCTATTATATTCTGTAAAGATGTGCGTTTGGTGAATAGTGATTGGACATAAATCTCAATACAACGCGAATGAAGCCTTGACTTAGTAAGGTCCTTAACTGATTTCAACGACCGGAGAGCCTCGATAGTATTTTTTCCCTTTAATGGGATTTGATTCATGAGGCTGACACGATGATTTTCAGGGAAGTCGATAAAATTTCGTAGACCGGATCAGAAAGCGCATGATCTTGTTATGTAGCTGCGAATCTCACCGCACGGCTAAGGTATTTGTAACCATTCCAAATGAAGTGGAATTATTTTGCAACGTACAAAATACATTTCTACTTATGGTAAGACAAAACATGCAACCTCGTTAACGACATCGCCATGGAAACTGTACCGCAATATTCATCTTTTCTACGCACTATTTATATTTATAAAAAACCAAAGTACCAATAGCGAACCTTATCTACTTCGCAACTACAAGATCTATTTGTTGTTTTATTTGTGATCGTGATAGACTATGTTAGACATGAAGGCAAATCGATACAATTACACTTTAAAAACTTAATTCACCGAGTAGTGATACTGCCTTTCTCGTATTTAGTCAAGACACCAACCTTATATGGCCCGGTTCGATGTACCATTTTCTTTATAATTTTTAAAGTCAACGGTCGATTTTTATCAAATTCAAAAATGATCAACTAGGCTTTGCCCACTGTCGAATAAAACTTGTTGAGAGGAAATCGGTTAAGGATACTATATTAAAAGTTGCCTAATTGTTCTCTTAGCTTTTGTGCACACGGACAGACAGACATGTGCTCAGTTCGTCGAGCTTAGTCGATTTTTTAAAAATTAAATAGTTTTATTTTCGATCATTTTACAATTCTTTAATAAAAATTACAATATTTATCAGAATGGTTTTTAAATAGCGTGATTCCATCTCATTTCTTTTATTTGTTTTTTGAATAAATATAAACATTTCCTCTTAAATCAGGGTGAAAACTAATGGCCCAACATATAATATTTTTATAGAATATTTTCTTGTTTTTGAAGTCGTATCTTCAATTGTTTTGCTAACCATCCTTCCACCCATTTCCAAATCTTCTGTGAAATCGATTGATGATGACTATGGGTCTCCGGGCCTTCTACATAAAGTTCGTTCTTGGAGTGGAATGATAGCCTTTACGTATACTTTTTATATGAGAAAGGCAAAAACCAATCACAGAAGCCAGATCTACATCGCGCTAGAGAATACATACATCGAAATCTTAAACATCTATTTATCTGCAAAATCTAATTTTCAATCTCGAGTAAGGACGGGTACATGCAGCTAGTAGAAAATACGCTCAGTTTCGTTATTCACTCGGTCCCACTACGCTCCAAACACAGATCCCAAAAACGTCTTCCTTCGACACCTTCGTCGTTGTCATTTCGTTAGAATAGAAAAGACAGCTCCAGCCAGTCAGCCAGCCAGCCCCGGCACGACAACGGATGAAGTCACGGAATGTGGTCTTCATCAGCGTAGAGCTGTTGCAATACCATCCCATCCCATCACAACGGCACCGATGACGACGTCGACGAAGGCTTGCGAGGGATGCTAGCTGACTTATGCGGCAAATTGCATTTATGGCACTCAATATCGCTATTTTCTACCACTTTCAACGTGATCCACACAATCCTGCCTTGGTGCAGAGATAACGCGTAGAAGTTCCTGAGGGCGAGTGAGGTCTTGAGTTTAGCAGTGAGATTTTCTTTTCAATGATATTACAAAACCGTTGATAGTTACTACACTCCTATACATGGTCTGTTGAATGTAACGTGGGTGGCTCCTGATTTTCATAATACGACTGCTGCATTGCTATTTGTTTGCAGTTCAAGAATGATATTCGGCAGAACAAATTCCTCATAGATGGAAGTCAGGTATTGGAATGCTTTTTGCTTGAACAAAATACAAAATTGAATGTACTGCATGATATTTTTTATGATTTCTCTACAGCAACCGTTGTGAGTCTGTCAATCTGAATCATAAAGCTTTCAGGACTCCTTGTCTTGAAAGTGCCTACGTAGAACTTGTGATGATAATGAGACCAAGCTCCGCACACAAAAAAAGCATCTCGCAGCAAAGGGGGAGGATATTCAAATTGAGATTAAGCAGATTTTTCTCGTTTGGTTCTCATTCTACGGGTGGAATCCTCCACTACAGCTTTTTTTGCTAAGTGGAAAAAGGCAAGTATCTTTCACATTGCCGTCATTACCATACTGCTCCCCGGCCAATCAATGTAGGTTAAAGTTCACAATTTAGCATCGCACTCGACTTACCAGAGTTCGGAGTGATAGCTCACGTAGTTCTCCTGTGCGGAGGGAGATATTCCGGGACGGGCCAGATCATCAAGCTTCGCTAAAGAAGAACGTGCAAAGGTACTACACTTTGCAGCTTCAATTTTGAATGAAATTTTCGCTTCCGATCCAATCTACCTGCAATAGTGTATAGTTGCCAGCAACAACGGTTAGCCTGATAGACCGAAAAACGTCGATAATGGACACCCAGGAAGAAAGCGCAACGAACACCAACGGGAGAGAAATCGAACGAAACTATTATCCAGAATGGCAGATGAGGGCACCAGCTGCAACAAACTTTCCGACTGACTAAACTATTCATTGGGAGACAGCGAGGCTCAATGTTGGATGGTTATTGTTGCGGATGCTGTGGCATTCTCCGGTGGAGCCAGAACTGGAACGTGCATATGGCTATTGAGACCGCTGAGACGTGAACATCGGTTGGGGTAGCGTGTATTGATATACATGTTTGTTAAATTTTTAAATTCAATCTATAATTATACAATTTGCTTTGGAAGGCATGACGAAAACTTCTTGTTATGATAATACAGGATATAATGTCTTATACCGGTTCCACAACACGTACTATATAAAAAAGTATATCACAATAGATCTAACAAATGGTCGCAGTGAAATACCCAACAAGGAAAAAAATATATAAAAAAGTATCGATTTTTTACGTGGTATTGTGGCTTGTGTCTTAACTAGTGTAATTGGTTAAAGTTAAGTAATGCGAATCCAGAGGAGGCAGGTTTTTGATTTAGTTTTCTTATTGTTAAAATCCCCCAACAGTTGAATGCTCAATCGTTAGTATAAATACGTTTATATCAGGGTGGTTCACAAAATCGATATTACTCAACGCATTGTGCTTGTTCGATTTTGGCTAATGTTCTGAGTGTCCTCCGGAAATGTAAGTAAACTATTATCTAACTATTATTAACAGTAGGGTATAAAAAATGACTGAGCTCAAACCGTTTTTAGTTCGTTTAGGGATCATTTATTCTTCCAGGAGTGCATTAAGAAGTACAAAATACTAAAGGTATTTTAAAAGAATTCCTGGAAGAACTTCCTTATTTTTAAAGGAATTTCCGGAGGACTTTCCAAAGAATTTTACTAAAGGAGTGTCCATTGGAATTATTAGGATAATTTTTAATTTTTTTGCTGGAGGAATTTCCATGATGAGTCCAAAAAGATGTCTTAGATGAATGCCAGTAGGAAGTTTTGAATGGATCCTTTAAGAAATTTCTAAAGGAGAATCTGAAGGGATCTTCAAAAAGAATTAAATGATTTGTGCTGAAGGAATTCCGAATGAATTTTTCAAAGGAATTCCTAGACAACTTTTCTAACAAATATATCAAGATATTCTCGAACGAATGAATTCAAAAGAAAATTTACGAATATTTTCTCGAAGAGATTCCAAAATAAATTTCCGAATAAATTTCTGAATAGATTCTCGACGGAGTTTCGACAGCAATTTATATGGAAACTCTAAAGGAACTTCCGTAGGAATTCCTAAAGGAATTTCCGAAGGTTCAAGAAAATTCCTGGAATAGTTGCTAGGAATATCCGAAGGAAATTTCGAAGAAGTTACTGGAGAAATCTCCAAAAATCTATAACAATTTCCTCTATGAATTCCAGAAAAATATTCCGAAGGAAACCGAAAGAAATATATTTAATTTAACGAAAATATGCTTCAATAAGCTTCACTTAGCTATGTTGTAGTGCATGTTTGGTTTCATCACCATTATCGGTTTGACACTTATTCTTTAAGTACTGGTACTTTGGCTGCTGGGTCTAAGCAAACAGATGTTGATCACAAGGTAGCGGCATTAGCAATTCTATACTTTTACATCAACTGTATTTCCGAACGAGTTTCTAATTGAATTTCTGAAGGAACTCCTGAAGGAGTTTGCGAAGAAATTTATAAAAACATTTCCGGCAATCGGTATTTGCCAAAGTAATTTATAAAGGAACTCGTTAAGGAATTTACAAATGAATTTTCAAATGATTTCCTACTGAAAGAAGTTTTGAAGGAATTCTCGAAGAAGTTCCTCCACAAATTTCTGGAACAATTCCTTTAAGAAGTCTTTTTTTAAGTTCTGTGAAGGAATTATCAAATTAAAATTTAGAGACATTCAAGAAATTTCCAAACAAATACCTAAAGAAACCCTTCAAGAAATTTCTTCGGTTTAACCGGAAAGGGCATTCTCAGCAGCTGACAACATTGCCAACAATGTTTCACTTTCACTTTTTTCAGCTCAACAAGCAATGATTTCAACATTTAAAGTTAGTCAATAAATATTGTTTTTCACCCAAAATGCTAACATAGGAATGGAATTACGACGGAAGCTTAGCGTAATCGGCAGAATTCGAAATATCGTATAGCTGTTTAATCGAATATGAGCGTTCATCACTACTACCTAGGGGAATTCATGTAGTGAAATCACCGCTAGGGTGGTCCGTACACGGATCGAATCGTGGAGCAACGGCATCTTAATGAAATTGAGTTGGTGTTCTCTGTGGAGACAAGTGCGCATCGGCAGGATCGCCAAATGTTCGAAATCGGTCCAAAGAAAGACTATTTTTTGCAGCACAAACTATTGCTGAGCGCGTTTTACCCCCAACTCTTTTCAACCTTGCCTTTCTTGGCTTAATTTCAATTTACGACTTTACGATTACAAACTCGAATTTGCTTCTAAATCGTAAACAATCAACAACGTAGCATGTAGTCGTAGACTGGTTCCGCTTACATCTCACCCTGCTGGTAGCGCTCGCTGCTCACGTTTCGTTAGCATTGACGACGGAGGAGCTCGGCGCCATCAACACTTCCCAGCCCGTAACTCCGACAGCCGTTCATCGGTTGCATCAGAATTACCTCCAGCCACTTCTAACGCTGCTAGGTTCGCTACTGTCCGCCGAGACACATCTCTGTTGATTCGTGCATGCCGCACCTTTTCATCCGCCGCTACGATCAGCTTCTCCACAACTCCTCGGATCCATGTCTTCCGATTCTACCCGTTAACCACGAACACGAGGTCACCAACGTTCAACGGCTTTCAATCTTCGAACCATTTTGTTCGTCGGTTGATCCCCGGCAAGTACTCCTTGTACCATCGCTTCCACATTATGTTCGCCAAGTATTGCGAACTCCGGTATACGCTCCGCAATATATCCGCTAATTGGAACTCGCTCTGCTGGAGCGGCTCCAGGAATATCTTCATCGATGCTTCAGAAACCATTTACCCGTCCAGATAGGCTCTCCACAAGCTTTTCCACAGGCCTTCATTTCCTCGACCGTGCTCGCCGCCATAGCGCTCGGTATCGGCCACGCATTCTCCGCCTCTAAAAACTCCGCCGTAAACTCCAACGCTTCATAGTCTTGATGAACCGCGCTGAGTTTGGCGAACATGTTGAACCGAACGTGGCTACGTTCATCACGTAGATTTGGTGCCTTCTCCTTTTAGCAATTTCTCCAACTGCGTGTACCGACGTAGTTGTACCATCGGGTAGCTGTCCGGAAACTGTGGACTATCAAACTTCCGCGTCAGCCCGGTTTGGAAGCGATCTCCCACTCGAACGGTTATCATCTCCAGAATTTTCCCTGGCTCTCCTGTCTTCTGCGGATTCTTTCAATTTACTGATCATCAACTCCTCTAGCGCGTTGTGGCGTCCGACCATATGCGTATTAGACGATTTTGCTCCACGCCTTGGGCCGTATATACTCCACCCCAACGGCGAATTTACTGCTATAGGCTCTCCCGGTTCACCTATCCTAGCGTCGATCGGCGTCATCGTATGTAAGTTGTTCAATCCGATCAGGATTCTTGGTCGGTTTCTTCGGTACGATGTGACTGGTAAACCACGATGGTGTTCATACCGTTGCCCTATCTCCCGAGCATCTAGTGATTACTCTGGCAGCGCTAATTCATCTACGGCTGATTTTTTTCAAGTCCTTTTCAACGCGGACAACGTCTCCGGTCCACCGGATCTCGAGCTTTTTCCGGACACCCTCTGCGCCCAGTTGGTCTGTCAGGGCCTTTTCCACCATCGTAACCGATTTTCCTTAATCCAGAAATGCTAGGGTAGTCACGGATCTGTCCCGGAAATACATTGTCACTGGCGGCATCCGGAACAACATGCTGCTGTTCTACTGAATGTGGGCGTTAGGATAAGTGATGCAGCAACGGATTGTGCCTTTCTGTAAACCCTCCAATAATGCACCGCATTGTGAACCTGCACTCTGCGTTACCATGGTCGTTCAGACATATGTCGCAGAGTTTCTACTGCCGCACAAGCTTCACCCGGTCTGTTGGTGTCATGCTCTTGAAATCCTGGCATAATCGCAGCCGATGGTCCGTCCGATTACAAAATTTGCAAGCCCGTTGTCTGGACACCACCACCAGTCGACAGAAACGTTCGCTTCGCAGGCTTCGGCAACCCTTAGAGCCTTATCCTTCGTCTGACTACCTTCTTCTTTTAACTGCATTTGATTTATTTCCTTCCACACACTACACATCTTTACCTTGAAAGAGTTACGCATCTTCTTCAACTCCTCCTCCTTCAACTTCTCATCTGATAGAGCCTTCTCCATGAGCACCTTCTCATCTTGCCTCTGTTTCGCCCTAATCGCGTTCTCGAGCTTCATCTTCTTCTCTGTTAACGACGTCTCCATCTCAATCCGCTTCTGAAGAATGATCATCTTCATCTCCCTCTCTTTCGCCTGCTGTTCATCTTCTAACTCCTTCAAACGCTTTTCCAACTCTGAACCGGAATCATTGACTGACTTAGCCCTGTCGAACTCTTCCTCTACCGCTTTATTTTTCTTACTACTCTTCTTCTTCTTTTGTTCCTTCTTCTCTATCTTCCTTAGGTACTCACTGTACTGCTGTTGCCACTCGGTAGACGGACAGAATCACTTGTTCTCCTTCGCCGCCTCCGCCGTAACGTAATCAAGCTAGGCCTCGAATACCATTCAATTGATTGTTCAATATATGACTCATTTACTGCTAAATCGCTTCCCCTATCTGTTTTTGTTTACATCGCATATTATCAACGAACTCTTCTACAGCTGTAGACTGGTCACGCATATTCCAATTTCTCACGACTCAGCTTTCACCTTTTCCTCGTCTCGGCAGATCAGCATGCATACCATAGAAGGTACCGCAATGGTTCAAATGTCGATAACACCCATTCTTCAATCTATTGGGCTCCTGTTCAATTGCGATTGTTTTAGTCAATCACGGAGTAGGTAGGTCAAAAAGTGTAATGTTTGTACTCGTAATGTGAGTATTCCCGTCCCTGTTACTGCAAACAGAAATCAATCATGAAATATCTTCTATTTGTAGGGGAGGTGTACCGGTTTTGGTCACCTTAGTGCCTAATTTGGCCAACTCTGAAAATGCATATTTTCCAAACAATATCGATCAGTTTTAACAGCGAAGAAAAAAAGAGATATATCTCCTGTAAGAGCTGATAAAACCATCGAAAATTGCTTTACTTTAGGAGTTATGCGAGAAACTGGCCAAATTAGGAACATGGCCAAAACTGGTACAGTTACCCTACATCTGGTCGGGGTTCTGTGATATTTTGTTCGTACAAGGAAAACGGAAATCATTTCATATCAATTAATACGTACATTTGTTGCAGGATATCCTCAGTTTTGGAGTTGAGGGATATCCGATACGATTTGTGATCAATTAAATCTGCCAAGCCAAAGCTTAAGCAGAAAATGGGTTATTTTTTGTTGGCGCTTGTTGTAATTTGGCAGAACCCCGACCATCTATTTGTTATCAGCTTGATGTCAGGTTTTACTTGTGTTTATGTCCGAACATAAACAATAAAATATGAATTAATGAAATGGTTCACTAACATTTCATCTTAAACTTCCTAATATGCATTTCTCCATATAATGTTTCTTGAGCGGAAAGGAACATCAATTGTTTGATTCTTTCATTTCACCCAGTGATACTTGAAATACAACTTGGATAAATAAGAAAGTTACGTGTTTGACTGCATGCGATGTACATTTATCGCGATAAACCTCACGTGTCGGCAACGCCATAACGACAAACTGTCAACAGCCATGAAAAAAACAAACATTTCGAAGTGCATTTGTTTTATGATTTGTTTCTTTGGTTGTGCAAAAATATTTATTTTTTTATCACAAAGCTAACACACTCGGTGTTCGATAGCAATTTCCCACCCTAAACCATAATGTGTCAGCATCAGTAGATTCCATCTCGGGCAAAGCACAGGCTGATGATGAAGGGGACAGCGCGACAGAGAAGGCGGTGTAAAAAGTAACCAACCACGCTATCAGATATGTCAATTGATGCTCCACCACCCACGTACAGTGGGAATTTTCTTTCAATTTCAGCACGTCCCTGTTTCTACCGCTCTTTGTATCGTCCTAGACTTCGGCTGTATCCTTGGACCCAACTGTACACTCAGAGAATTTGTTGTTTGAGTATCTGAAATCTCAACAAAAGGAAATATATTGAATTATGTATATAAAAAACTAGTACTCTAAAAAAAAAAAGTTCCGACATTCAGAAATCGTCAGCATTTATAAATTATCGTATCTAAATAATTCAGTTGTAATGAAAAAATTGGAAAACTATGGCAAACTTTTTGTTTTGCCACAGTGTACTGAAAATTGCAAAGTTGCAAATATGTACTCAAACAACTCCCATGCATCCGTGCACTGTTGGGATGCGGTAGTGGTCAGAAACATAAATTCATTTTTCACTCGTGAAAAATATATTAACTCCACTATAGTGAATAATCAAAATATAGATATTATCAACTGTTTGTTATGTGGTCATATTTAAATATAACCGTTTGAGATAACGCACATTTATTTTTACCCTTTTGTCTACCCGGTTCCATAGTTGGTTGTTGGTTGTTACTCGCTCGTCGTTCAGAAAAAGCGGAAAATCGATCTAATAAAAACTATTACAGTCCCCTGGATGCACGATATGCGATGCAATGCCATATCATCGGGAAGCATCATCACAAACGCGCTTCGGTCTCTGAAAATTCCATTTTCCAACAACGACGACGGCGTCGTCGTCGTCGATGGTTGTCCTACCGTACTTTTCTATACTGAAGAGTCGTGAATGAATAAGTGGAAGGTAGACGTGCGTGTGTTTTGTGAGAGATATGCAAGAACCTAGAGGAAACGGGAAAGGAATTTTTGGCACGGCTGAAGATTCGATTCATACGATATATTTGCGAGGATAACAGAGAAAAAATAACACGGGAATAAGCGAAGAGTGGACGCGGTGAGACTAAAAGGCCATTATGCTTGGCGGTTATTGTGGCCCATAAATATGTGATGTGAGCACAGTGCTATAGAGCTGAGAAGCATGTTACTACAGTAACAGATAAGACCGACACGTGGAGTCGTGGATCACTGAATGAAATATCCATAACAACATATAGGTGTGTTGACCAACTGTAGTTTTTAATCTTAAATGGCATTCGTGTGGGGAAACTTAGGCCCGGAGGCCTTATAAAACACAATTGAGACACACTGTTTGGTATTCTCCCTTTTTTAATTTGTTCATTTTTTACTTTGAAACTTACAAATGTCTCGTGTCAAATTGATTTTCGTATCACCACTATTTGGGTGAAAAGTTGATGATAAGCTGGCAATCCAAATACTGCGAGTTCATTTCCTGATTCCAACTAGTACTTTTTTCGGGGTGAACAAATGTTTGTTCATGATATATCATGGAATGAATAAAAAGGAATTAAGAATGGCGATGCGTGAGAGAAAATACATTATACTAATTATACAATTATTGTACAACTATTTCAGTTGTAATAATAACTGTTTTTTTTATTTACAGGTATGTCTTAAGCTGAATTATCATTTAAACCAGGTAATGTAGTAAAACCGCTCTTACTTCACACGTTTACAAGTTTTTTTACAACAAAAGTTGTTATCAATTAATGAAAACCAGAAAACAGTACAATCGGAGATCCTGAAAATATTATAGTAAAAAAAATCGACGTTTTATCACATTTGAGTTATAATCAGAGTTTAAAATATTCATCTTCATGAATCAACTTCGGTCCAAATTTTGACAAACATCGCATGAATATTCAAAACATAGAATGACATAGTCAGACGACTACTCCGCTAACTCATTCATTCGACTGTCACTGAGTGTCACTATGTGCAGCAAAAAACATAATTAACATTATTTATGTTGATGTTTACCGTTGAAAGTGCCTCGCGGATGAAAATCGGATTCAGTTCTATGTGATAAATTACTTTACTCATTTGAAACGTGTTCAGATTTCAGATAATTTATCAATTTGTAAAATGTGCATAAATATTCAATGACCAATATTCAATCGAATATTGACAGTCCAGAGCTGACTATGAATGTGTCTGGAAGTGAGCTAACAAATGAAGAAAGGTGGACCAAAAATTTCGATTATTTTACACTCTGATTGTAACACACAAAATTTTATAATTGCATTCGGCCTTTTCCATGGATTTCGCGGATCACATATCGATTTTAAAGTTTCGTGCAGATTTGGCGCAGATTTAGTTGTAGGGAAAACATTATCAATGCTTATTAATTTTATGTCTATCAACTCGGGATTTGGGCGTAACTAATTTTGTAAACAAACGTTGTTTTATGGATTCCGTTGAATGCACACGTTCTCCAACTCCAATACTAATTCCCTAAACTGATAAGGAAAACTCAATCTGTTGGATACACATACGGTTCTTTTTTTCTCATGTTAAAATGTTTACTTTAGCAGGAGTTTGCATTCCAATGTTTTTATTCTTCTTCTGCATTGGCATTACATCCCCCCTGGGACATTTCTGACTCACAGCTTAGTGTTCATTTAGCACTTCCTCAGTTATTAACTGCGAGGTTTCTAAGCCAAGTTAACATTTCTGCATTCGTATATCATGAGGCTAACACGATGATACTTTTAAGCCCAGGAGAGTCGAGACAATTTCCAATCCGAAAATTATCTAGACCGGCACCGGGAATCGAACCCAGCAACCCTCAGTATGGTCTTGCTTTGTAGCTGCGCATCTTACCGCACGGCTAAGGCAGAAGGGCAGAAAGGATAATTTTGCCGAAACGTACATTTGGCCAAAAGTACCGTTCGACTGAATTGGTAATTTTGCCAAAAAAGCCGTTGAGCCGAATAGGTCATTAGGCAGAAAATGCCGATTGGCCTAAGTGGTTGTTATGCAGAAAGGACATTTTCGGGCCAAATGGCTCTTTCTGCCAAACGACCTTTTCTATTAAACGGCATTTTCGGCCTAATGATCTATTCGGTCAAATGACTTTTACGGCCAAACGACCATTTCACGACCAAATAACATTTACAGCCAAATGAACTGTAAGGGCAAACAACTTTTTCGACTTGCTGTCGGCCAAATGCCATTTTCGGTCAAACTATTTTTGCCCTAATACCGTTTCGGACAAACGTTTAATTCGATCTAATGGAATTTGGTTAGATGACATTCGACTTAACGTGTTATTTAACCAAGTGACATTCGAACGAACAGGTATGGCAAATTTTCCGACAGGTATTTGGCCGAATATGTCATTTAGTCGAACAAACCATTTGGCCAATCCATCTGGCCGACAATTTTATTTAGCCGAAATGGGGCATAAAGGCGTAATGGCGTTAGACCAAATGACATTTTCGGCCAAATGGCCCTTTCTGTCAAACAACCATTTGGAACAAACGACATTTTCGGCCTTATATCCTTTTCGGCCAAACGATCCTTTCAGCCAAACAACGTGTCAAATTACCAATTCGACCGTATGACGCTTTTACTAAATGAAATTTTTGTCCAAACTGTTTTCCGTTGCATAACTGTTTCGCCCAAACGTTCATTTCGGCCAAATGCAATTCGACTTGATGATTTCAATTCCGGTTCTATGACACGACGCCATCCATTTTTCGCGTAACCTACAACCTTTGAAAGTATAGAATCACGTTTTTGATGTAATCTTATCTCTTACTTTTGTTGGTTATGTTCAGTAACCGACATGTGCTCGATACGATTTTCGACTGGTAGAGGCAAGCGCGATAACGCGTCGACGTTATTGATACTTTTACCGGGACGATGTATAACGCGATACGAATAGTTTGACAACGTTACCGCCCAACGATGTAATCGTGGGACCGCGACCGCCGACGCTCCTTTTTGTGAGCTTGAGCTTGATTGGCTGCTCGTAGTTGCTACTCCATTATGACCAGAACAGCTGTTCTTGCACAGGGAACCAACAGGTGTTTGCTTGGGACTAGCACACATCTTCAATGTACAAGTACTGGTGATCTCATTTATTAGGTCATACTGGCGCCTGCCACGTCAGAATGCAAGTCAATGTGGGGAAGGGGTAGGAAATGATGATGCAATCACTCGCCCACTGCAAGCCGAATATACCTCTGCACTTGCCACGAGTTCATGCGGAATTTGTTGGAATTTTTGGGTTAGGTTCGAGAGGCAGAGGTCCGTCTTGGTTAACGAGCTGCCAATGTGATAGATAGGAATAGATAGGCAACTGATGGAATTTCTAATGGGATGTAGGAAACGAGCTTTATAGTTCATTTCCAATTCTAGCAGATTACTGTTAGAAAACTCAAGGTGAAGGTATGGGAATAGTAATGGAAATGGTATGGAAGTCCATTTCCAGTTCTAGCGATTGCTAGAACATTAGAAATATAGAGAAAGATACAAAGTAGGAGAATGGAACGGACTTGGGATTGACCTGCGTATGAGGCAGAAGCAGTAGCCATATGACTACCAAGCCCGCTAGACCGGCGACGCTCCTTTTTGTGGATTAAAAACTTGTTTCAACTCGGAGCTATCGGAGCTATCGCCGGATCAAACGGTTCTAATATATCATTAGTAACTAACAGCTTTTTACTTTTTTTCAAAAGCAGATGACCACGTGAACTCGTGATCTTTTTTGAGCAAATTATATAAAGGATGTAGCTCCGTGGACAAATTTGGCAGAAATCGATGATAATAGGAGGCCTAAGAACGACTGCAATTGATTTAAATCGGTGGCGGTGATAGACAAATAGCGTCCACCTTTGTGGAACTTGGTCGAATCTCTTCGGCTGTAAGCCGGAACCCGAGATGCTCGATTTCTGTTTAAAAAAAAAGCTGGATTTGGTCCAATGAATCTGCACCTTGTGCTGATTTAGCTTGTCAAGAACATTTAGCAAATTCTTTTTGCATTCCTCGACAGTTCTTCCACCTAACAGAATATCGTCCAAATACGGAACTGCTTCTGTATCGACTAAAATTTGATGTATCATGGATTGGAACAGAGACGGTGTAGAACAAATACCGAATGGCGTTCGATTGTACTTAAACAAGCCCTTGTGGGTGTTTGTTTACAGTATACAATTTTTGTGCGACTTCTGATAACTTAACTTGCAAGTATGCACCTGTAAGATCGATTTTACAGAAAACCTTGACAAACTGGCTAGAATATCATCAATCAATAGTAATTGATAATGTTCAGTGGAAATGAAAAGATTCAAAGTTAAACAAATGCGAATCGAACCGTCTTTTTCGGTGTAACCACAATGGGACTCGTCCGTGATTTCGGCATCTTCCGGTAGCTCGTTTCATTCCGATGTCCGGTTTAATTTCAAATTTTTGATGACTTCCGACATTTCCGCTACTCGATTCTAACTGCTGACTTTCTGTTTCGACGCCCGACACATTGTTGACACGTGGCCGACTTTGCCACATACAAAAAATGTCCACTGTTTAGCGGGACACGACTCTGGATTGTGGGACCTACCACAACGGAAACATGACTTCAGAGACTCCGACGGTTTCTTCAGCTGACAATTTGCTTGCTTCTTCTTTTCCTGGTACTGTATACTTTGGCTTTTCCGACTTGAGGCATTTCTGTATTTACCGCTGGTTTAGGGAAGCGATTTTCGACGATCCTTGCATTGCTTTCGACTCCTGCTCCGCTCTCCTCCCAGCTACAAGCAATTTCACATGCTTTATCAAACGTGAGACTAGCTTCCGTCAACAGCTTCGTTCGTAGACTGGAATTGTACACTCCAGCGATGAATTGATCTCAAAGCGCAAAGCGCCCCACATATTCTCGTGATTGAGACGGTCGAAAGCTTTTTCGTAGTCAATGAATACCAAGTAAAGGGACTCTTGGAATTCGTTGACCTGCTCCAGAATGATGCGGAGCGTGACAATATGGTCCACACCGGATCTTCCGGCACGGAATCCGGCTTGCTGCCGCCGGAGAGTCGCATCGATCTTCTCCTGAATCCGGGCTAGGATAATTTTGCACAGAACTTTGAGAACGGTACACAGCAACATAATGCCTCGCCAGTTATCGCATACAGTCAGGTCACCCTTTTTGGGCACCTTTACTAAGATACCTAGCATCCAGTCGACCGGGAAAGTTGCGGTGTCCCAGATATTATGAAATAAACGATACAGTAGTTGAGCGGATGTCATGGGGTCAGCTTTGAGCATCTCGGCTGATATGCGGTCGACCCCTGGGGCTTTATTCGATTTCATGCTTTGGATGGCTGTTTGAATCTCTAGCAGTGATGGAGCTTCGGTATTGACGCGTGTTATACGTCGGATCCTAGGCAGATCATGCCGAGGTGGTGATGGCCTGGCTGATACTTGAAAAAGTTGTTCGAAGTGCTCGAACCAGCGTTTCAGCTGGTCAGTTGGGTCGGTCAATAACTGATCATTCGCGTCTTTCACAGGCATCGTTGTATTCATCTTCGCCCCGCTTAAGCGTCGTGAGATATCGTAGAGGAGGCGAATGTCCCCGGTTGCGGCGGCTCTCTCTCCTTCGTCAGCCAGAGAGTCTGCCCACGCTCGCTTGTCCCGTCGACATGAGCGTTTTACTTCCTTCTCAAGAGCCGCGTATCGTTGGCGGGCTAAGACTTTGGCTCCTCTGGTTTTCGATCGCTCTATCGCGGCTTTGGCTTCTCTTCGCTCCTCTATCTTCCTCCAGGTCTCATCGGTGATCAATTGTTTTCTCTGGGTGCGTAGTTCGCCCAGATTGTTCTCGCTGGTGGCGATGAAGGCATTCTTGATGGCGGTCCATTGGTCTTCCACGCTGCCACCTTCCGGAATATCTGCAGCACGCGTCTCCAGTTCTTCAACGAAGGACCGTTTCTTTCGGCATCTTCCAGTCGGCGTGTGTTGAATCGTCGTCCAACTCTTTCCTCCTGCCGACGAATCCGCGCAATGCGCAGGCGTATTTCGCCGATGAGGAGGTGATGATCAGACGCGATATCGGCACTACGTTTATTCCGTACATCAAGAAGGCTCCGTTTCCATTTTCGGCTGATGCAGATGTGGTCGATTTGATTTTTTGTAAAGCCGTCACGGGAGACCCACGTGACCTTGCGAACCGGTCGATGAGGGAAGAGCGATCCCCCGATCACCATGTCGTTATTACCACAAAATTCTGCGAACAGCTCTCCGTTTTCGCTCATTTCTCCGAGACCATGGCGTCCCATAATGCGCTCATGGTTCGAGTTGTCGGATCCGATCTTCGCATTGAAGTCGCCCAAACAGATCTTGATATCACCCTTCGGAATTCTATCTACGACGGCATTGAGTTGACTGTAAAAGTTCTCTTTGTCTTGCAGATCGGCAGCATCGGTTGGCGCATAACATTGGATTATAGTAAGGTTTCGGACCCGTGTTCTAAATCTGGCAACGATTATCCTTTCACTTATAGGCTCCCACTTCATAAGCGCAGAGTGTGCCTGAGCGCTTAGTAGGAAGCCAACTCCGCGTTGCCGGGGAGCGTGTTCACCTCGTAAACCAGAGTATAGCAGAACTTGTCCCGACGGCGTTCTGTGTTCTCCAAAGTTTGGCCAACGGACTTCACTCAGTCCCAGGAACTCAAGCTTCATGCGGCGTGCCTCATTGGCAAGTTGTGCCAATTTACTCTGCTGGGCTAGGGTTAAAACGTTCCATGTTCCTATTCGTGTCCGTTGTTTCGCGCTAAGAGTCGTCGCCGTAAAATCAGTCCGTATTCTTTCATTATCGGATTCTCGAACAAATTGATGTTTCGGGAACAGTAGGTTGTTGGCCCAAGGTTCCCTATCCACCGGGATGGGGCTGCCATCTTAGGTATAGCTTCCGGGGAATAGCATTTCATACTTACTCAGCCGCTGGATGCCAGAACAGACGCTGTTGGAGCCGCACCTCCTTGGTGGACAGACGCTCGATCAGTCGGGTCAAATTAGTTTAAAGTCCTACCCAATACCAGGACTAGGCTAGTGCGCTTTGAGCGGCACACGGTCGCTTTGATAGGGCCTGCTTGGGGACACATGCAGCTTTTTATAGAAGTTCAACAGAGCCCACTGTCGAACCCCACCACATCCTAGGCAGACCTCACAGGACGCACCCTCTCACTCTAGCTGATGTCAGAAGGACAACAGTGCCCAGGCTGCACTACCAGCTAAGTACGCAACCCTTAGCTGGCGGTCAATTGTCATCGGAAGACCCGTGGAAGCGTGAGTATTGGAACTTGTGAGGACCAGAGCTATGTTAGGCGCCCCTTCCCGGATGTCAACTCACCATTTCGCAGCCCGGAAATGTCCCAGGAGGGGATGTAATGCCAATGAAAATGAAGAAGAGAACAGAAGTTCTCCAAATCATTACGGTGTTCTACCACGTCAACTACGCTCTGTAAAAAACGAAAAGCTCTCCATTGACTCCATATAGGTCCTTAGAGGCCATGTGTATGATTTACGATTTAGATATGTCCGAATAGGATGTTCTAAGCTCTCCAAATAATTACGGAGTTCAGACATGTTCTACCACATCAACTACGATCGGTACAATACCAGTAGAACCCCATTGCATTCATATAAGTTCATAGAGTAGATGGAGTTGCAGAGATGCTCCACAAGTGTTCCGCACGGGTTACGACTACTCATATCTTATCAGATTTGGTCACTATAAAGTTGCTGCCATCACTTTTTCCTGGTTTTTTCACCGGTACGGCGTCCCGTTAGACTTGTCATAAAATCCTTGCGGTTATTGAAGACCACTAAGGTAAAACTGGTTAATTGACGTCTCACGCTGCTTCGATCAGTTACTTCGCTCGGAAAATTGCACCGTACTTGTACTGCGTTGCTTTCACGGTAACATTTTCGTTGTTCAGTCATGTTATATTGGGGCTATCGTAGGTTCGTGTGGCCATTCCGATCGGTTTCTCCCGGTACCGCATAGCCACACCAGCAGCGGCACTACATGTGCTCTGATACGTTTTCCTGTAGTTTTATTATTTCCCAATTTCATAATTTTTACTTCAGTTTTTACTTTACAGGAAACTTCTAGATTCACGCCTGAACCAAAAAGAAAAGAGTTATTACTCGTGGACCTCATCTCATAGCTTTGATATTCATCTCACGAAAAACAAAGCAATGCATTGCAATGAAAAGGAATTTTATTTGTTGCTTATTTTTGTGATTTTTTAAGCAGGGAGTACGCATGTTAGCGAAAATAAGCGACTAGACTGGTGCCGTATTTCTTTGTTTCGCGATGAGATGAATATATGTTCAGTAAGATGAAAAACGGAACACTCTGGCAGCCTACTAATCTCTGTCTCAGCCTCTGTCAACATGCACTTTGCTAAACACTTTGCACTGTTCGAGTGTAAATAAACTTAAATCACAATTTGGATTATCTCTACATTATATTATTTTAGAAGACATGACGCAAATCCTACGTCCAGTTCGCGATTTTAAATACATAGCAATCTCTTCAAACATAGGACACATATTCGTTTATAGCCAATGTATCTCTGTTTAAATTTTCGAATACAGCTTGAGCATTCAGCATTCTTTTTTTCCTAGAACAAGATTGTATAATTTCCAAACTCTCTTACTTCTATGTCTAGTTTAGTTTTGACTCTGCATGTCCTTAGTGCATGTGAGAGCCAACAACTGTTCTATTCTATCATTTTATTGCAGACGCTCCTTAACTAACCTAATCCACATTTAATTTTATTACCCCTGTTTATCATTTTTTATTGAAAAAAAGAAAAAATATTTTCTTACAATCCAGTGAGCACGCCATAGTTATTGTCTCCAGCTTTCATTTTCGCCCAAAACTTGCTGTCACGGATTGACCCTTCTGAAATTCCGCTATCTTGTAAAATGAAACCGATCGAATGGGACACGAACGACCGAAAGTAAGGGGAATCTACGGCCATCTGTTCCCCGATATTTTCGGGCCAGTTCAACGCCACTACTGTGGTGACGCTTGCTATCATTTGCTACCCCAAATGGAACGACGTCATCTACAATACGCAACGTGCTGGATGGATAATGAAAATATTAGTATTCTGTAAAAGCGCTTTGTCACGACGAATCAGATCTGTGCAAGAAACACGAGAGAAAAGCTACGACGGGTGACAGAGCTGATATTTCTGATAAATGGCTGAAAGCTTGACCGATGATGAACAATTGTAGCAATTTTGGATTAAACTCGAAAGCACTGCAGGGAACGTGAATCAGTTTCGCATTTTATATCAGAGCTAAGCAGCTATCGTGAGCAAAGTGAAAGGTGGCAATATTAAGCTTGAGCAAGTAGACCACCATCACCTTCAACTAATTGCATGGAAATGCCGACAGCAACTTCCAATTAGAAACAATTATCCCAAGTGCAAACTTCATTCAGACGGTCGACGGATTCCCGAAATTGTGGGAGATCCATCCTCTTTGGCTAAGTGGCATCGCAGCAGTTTTCGAGAGCCGTTCAAAAGATCGACCCGCAGCCTGTGCCTGACCTTCGCACCGATCCCATTTAGAATTATTTTTAAACCCCACAAAAGACTAATTTTCACTCCCACTTTGAACAACCGTAAATGCCTTCTAAAGCAAGAGCACCATAAGGCAATCCCATTCAGCAAGATTGGCCCCTTTTCACTCGTTGCTCAAACGTGCATCACCAACCGACTGACTGTGAGTGAGGGTCTCCTTCTAAGCATAAAGGATTGAAACTATTTCCACCCTTCTTCTTTTTGCCCGACAGCAAACACCCGCGCTGACACGATACTCACCAGAGGCGGGGAGTGCAAAGTTTTCCCTCAACGGTAACTGCTGCGCCACCTCTCCCCATCAGGGTCATTGTATCTCCATTTCATCACCCTGCACAGCCCCGGGGCATCGGGTGTCGCAGCGGTAGAGCAGCTGATGATGGTATCAAGGAGCCACTTTTCAATGCTAAAATAAGTTCCGAAACGAGCACATCAGATTTCGTCGCTTCTGCCGCTCCCCGTGTGAAAGCTGGTCTCGGGATACCTGTTGTTTGAAGATTATGAAAAGCACTTATAGTGCCAGTCAAATGAGGCGGTGCTTAGCTCTCATTGTGATGGCGTTTATTGTTTGGTATACAGTGGCAATCGATTACATTATCTTTAATTTTTTATGTTAATCAAACCTATTCATAATGTTGTTATGGTTTTGTATGTTTCAACTAAAAGGTTCCAAACCTCGAGGTGTTTGCCCCTATAACCGTAATTGACGCATACTTCTTTTTTTCTTATTGGCATTACATCCCCCACTGGGTCATTGCTGCCTCGCAGCTTATTATTCTCTAGGCACTTTCACAGTCATTAACTGCAAGGTTTCTAAGCCAAGTTACCATTTTTGCACTCGTATATCATGAGGCTAACTTACTAACTCGATGATACTTTTATGACCAGGGAAGTCGAAACAATTTACTTACTTGATGGGCTACAGCTCCTCGATGAACCTACGCCGAATGGAGTATCCTCCTCCACTTGACTCGATCCTAGTCCAATCGCTTCCAGTCGCCCTGAACGTTTAGCACCTTCAGGGGCTCTTCGAATGCCAAAATCCACCGTGTAAGCGGCCACTCATAAAGTCTACGGCCTCTTCCGGGTTATCTACTGAATATTAACTTCGCTTAACGCTCTTCCGACATACGAACAACGTGTCCAACCCACCGTATTCTGCCGTGTTGTATAAGCTTAACCATATCCAGCCCTTTATAAACCTCGTGATTCATGCGGCGCCACCAGATGCCATTCTCATCTTCACCGCCGAGTATTGTCCGCACCACCTTACGCTCGAGTACTTCGAAAGCCCTCCGATCAGCCTCCTTTAACGTCCTTTTTCATGTCCTATTCGCAGCTGCAGTACGCCTTGTCGCCTCGCGGGTGACATCATTATCGCACGTCACTAGGATTCCAAGATGCATAAATTCTTCTACAACTTCTAATTTTTCACCATCAGGCACCACTTTACTACCACCACCACTAATGAACCCACGTTGATCTATATTTAAAAATAAAATTTATGGTTGATGAAAATCGTCGATTGCCAGCGACCATGTACTTAGTTTTGCTGATATAGATCGTGAGTCTAATCCTCGCTATGTTCCTTTTGAAAGGCATAAAAGCCTCTTCCACGGCACGGCGAACAATCCCGATATTGTCCGCGAAGCCCAGAAGCATATGCGATCTTGTGATAATAGTAACGCCTTTTGCACACCAGTTCTCCTAATAGCTTTCTTAACCGCTATATTGAACACTAAATTCGAGAATGTATCACCCTGCTTTACATCTCCTAAGGTTACAAGTGATGTCGAAATTCCATCCGTAACCCTAACACTTGATTTCGATCCATCTAACGTAACACGAATCAGTCGTATCAGTTTCACGGAAAAACATTGTTCTACCAAAATTTGCCATATTTCATTTCGTTTCACTGAATTGTATGCTGCTATGAAATCAATAAACAAATGATATGTCTGCAAGTTGTGCTCCAGGAATTTATCAAGGATTTGTCTCAGGGTAAACAATTGATGCATCGTTGATCGGCCCTCACCAAAAGCTGTTTGGTATTTGCCGACGAAGGACTCTTCAAATGGTCTCAATCTTATGAACAAAATACGCGACATAATTTTGTACGCCGAATTAAGGAGGGTTATTCCTCGGTAATTGGCGCACTCTAGTCTATGCCCTTTCTTAAAAACATCCAACCAGTTACCAGGCAATTCCTCATCTTCCCATATTTTCAACATAATATTGTATGGTCGTTTTTCGGCTGCTCTTGTTTTCTTGTACCGATCTCTTTTCAACCGGGTACCCGATACCAACATCCAGCTCCTGGCAACGTTCTTCTCGTCTGTCAATCTCTGACACTCCACATCGAAACAACCCGTCCTGGGTCGCCTCTGTGCAGTGTCTATCACTTCTCGTGCTATTGTGCTCACCGCTCCTTGAATCAACTCCCATGGATCGTTGATTCTGTAGCTAACGTTGATTGCACTATCCGTTCGACGAGCCTCTGGCGATATTCAGCCGATACTCCTTCCGCCGACAATCACTCGCTCGCTGCGCTCCACGCCGTCTCGTACCTGCCGGATCGGAAGCGAACACCATCTTTGCAGGGTTGCTGTCCGGCATTCTTGCAACATGTCCTGCCCATCGTGCCTTTCTGGCTTCAGCTACCTTCTGGATACTGGGTTCGCCGTAGAGTTGGGCGAGCTCGAGGTTCATTCTTCGCCGCCACACACCGCCAAAGATGGTCCTAAGCACCCGTCTCTCGAATACTCCGAGTGCTCCTCCTCCTCGAGCATTGTCCATGTTTCATGTCGGTAGAGGACAACCGGTCTTATTAGCGTCTTGTACATGACCCATTTGGTGCGGTGGCGAATCTTTTATGACTGCAGTTTCTTCTGGAGCCCGTAGTAGGCCAGACTTCTACAGATGATGCGCCTTCGTATTTCACAACTAACATTGTTATCAGCCGTTAGCAAGGATCCGAGGTAGACGAATTCCTCGACCACCTCGAAGGTATCTATCGTACAGTGAAGATCTGGTCCGTTGTCGAGCGGCCGTCAACGAAGTCGGCTTGATAACTTCCCACGAACTCATTCACTAATGGTGACAGACGTCGGAAGATGATCTGGAATATCAATTTGTAGGCGGCATTAAGGATGGTGATTGCTCGAAAGTTCTCACACTCCAGCTTGTCGCCTTTCTTGTAGATGGGGCATATAACCCCTTCCTTCCACTCCTCCGGTAGCTGTTCAGTTTCCCAGATTCTGACTATCAGTTTGTGCAGGCAAGTGGCTAGCTTTTCCGGGCCCATCTTGATGATCTCAGCTCCGATACCATCTTTACCAGTTGCTTTATTGGTCTTTAGCTGTTGGATGGCATCCTTAACTTCCTTCAAGGTGGAGGCTGGTTGACTTGCATCGTCCGCTGAACTGACGTTGTCATCTCCTTCGCTGCCTTGACTTTCACTGCCTGTACTCTCAACGCCATTCAAATGTTCCTCGTAGTGCTGGTTCATCATCATCATCACAACACGTTCGTCCGTCACGATGCTCCCATCCTTATCCCTGCACATTTCGGCTCACGGCACGAATCCTTTGCGGGATGCGTTGAGCTTCTTCCAGGCGGCGTTTCTTCTCCTGAAAAGGCGGGTCTGCTGTCTCCGCTTCCGTCTATAACGATCCACGTTCTGCCGGGTACCTTGCTGCAGCGCAAACGCCCGCGCTGCGTCCTTCTCCTCCAGAATCTGTCTGCACTCTTCGTCGAACCAATCATTCCGTCGACTTCGTCTCATATACCCGAAATTGTTCTCCGCTGCGTCGTTAATGGCTGCTTTGACTGTATTCCAGCAGTCCTCAAGAGGGGCCCCATCGAGCTCACCCTCTTCCGGCAACGCTGCCTCGAGATGCTGCGCGTATGCAGTGGCGACATCAGGTTGCTTCGGTCGCTTAGGTCGTTCCGCGGCGGTCTTCGGTACCGAACATTGTTGATGACGGATAGTTTTGGGCGCAGTTTAATCATCACCAGATAGTGGTCAGAGTCGATGTTAGCGCCACGATATGTCCTGATGTCGATAATGGCGGAGAAGTGCCGTCCATCAATCAGAACGTGGTCGATTTGTGATTCTGTCTGCAGTGGTGATCTCCAGGTGTACCGATACGGGATGCTGTGTTGGAAGTAGGTGCTGCGAATGGCCATATTCTTGGAGGCGGCGAAATCAATTAGTCGTAGGCCGTTTTCGTTCCTCAGCCGGTGAGCGCTGAACTTCCCAATAGTCAGTGTAAACTCCTCCTCTTGGCCAACCTGAGCGTTCAAATCTCCTATGATGATTTTGACGTCGTGTGTGTTGCCGCAGGTCTGGTTGATGGTATGATTACCTCTAAACGTTCGCACCATTGATCCCTTCCAACAAACCTCCTGCAGTGCTACGATGCCGAATCCACGGTCATTGAGCACATCGGCGAGTATGCGTGTGCTCCCGATGAAGTTGAGAGATTTGCAGTTCCACGAACCGAGTTTCCAATCTCTAGTCCCTTTTCGTCGTAGTGGTCTTCGCCGATGGTTCCGGTACGTACTCTTTTGTTGATTGTTCACTGCTTATGTTTTTTAAAGGCTGGCTTGCAGGGCCTGACACCAAACCCCCTAAATTTCCGGAGGACCATTCTGCCTTATTCCCGGCAGACCATGGTGCACAGTTTCACTTAGAGTCCCTCGCTGGCACTCGGACGATGATCAGCTGCCCCTAACATGAAGAACAGACGCTGTTGTGAGCCGATCCTGAATGGAGAACAGACGCTCAGTAGGATTTGCACCTCCGGAGAGGAGCAAACCCCCCCTTCCCTGTAAGCATACGACCATAGTTCCCACCGGGGTTGGTTACCCGATCTTCCCTAAGGTTGTTCGTATCCCGTATCCCCACGGGGAGGTAAGGATAGGAGTTGCCGAACAATATGCAATTAATTGTAGCACATCGTTCGTTGTGATCTTTCATTCGATATAGTTGACAACCGTGATCGAATCATCCCCTGGCAGCGGCGAAATTTACTAGCCGTAGGCCGTTGTCCCTACCGTTTGTCACCCTACCGAATCCGTTCGCTAATGGGTTTCCACCTCATTCTTCTTCTTCTTCTTATTGGCATTACATCACCACACTGGGACAGAGCCGCCTCGCAGCTTAGTGTTCATTAAGCACTTCCACAGTTATTAGCTGCGAGGTTTCTAAGCCAGGTTACCATTTTTGCATTCGTATATCATGAGGCTAGTACGATGATACTTTTATGCCCAGGGAAGTCGAGACAATTTCCAATCCGAAAATTGCCTAGATCGGCTCCGGGAATCGAACCCAGCACCCTCAGCATGGTCTTGCTTTGTAGCCGCGCGTCTTACCGCACGGCTAAGGAGGGCCCCAATTACTCGCTATATTTACTCATTTCTCGCTATATTTGCATGCCCATCACTACGAAGCCTGTTCCATGCACTGCTTTTCGCCGCCGCTGTAATACATATATTTGAATGCAGTGTTGGTCGTGTAATCCACGGCTCTGAATTCACGTTCTCCGGGTCTAGGCCACCGGACTTCTTGTATAGCGGCCACGTCCACTCCAACTTTCTGCAGTTCACGATGTTCCTCCAGTTTCCCCGAACGTCCAGGGCCCACAGGGCCGATTCCACCGCGTGCAGCCAGCGTGTTCGTGGCCTTCCACGAATTCGCCGGCCCGTATCTGGTTCTCTGTTGAATATTGTTTTCGCTATCCTTCCGACATTCACACTAAGTGACCAGCCCACTGAAGTCTGCCGTATTTTATACGATTCATAATATTTTCTTCTGTGTATGCTTGACACAGCTCATGATTCATGCGTCTGCGCCACACACCATTTTCTAGTTCCCCTCCTAGTATTGTACGCAGCATTTTTTGCTCGAAAACCCCGAAAGCTCTCCGGTCCGCCTCTTTTAACGTCCATGCTTCATGTCCATAAAGAGCCACTGAAATAATCAGGGTTTTGTATAGAGCACCTAAGCTGGTTACGTAATCCTTAAAATGCCCTATTCGCAGCAGAAATACGTCTTTTCATTTCCAAGTTAAACGAACTCTTCAACATTTTCAAACACATCCCCATCAAGCACTACCTCAGCACCAACACCACTAGGTCTTCCTCTATCTATACCTGCCACCATGTACTTTGTCTTGGTAGAGTTAATAATTAAGCCTATCCTCGCCGTCTCTCTTCAGTGGGACAAAAGCCTCCACTACTGCTCTGTGATCGATTCCAATAAGGTCCATATCGTCCGCAAAGCCCAGGAGCATATGCGACCGTGTGATGATAGTGCTGTTCCTCTGCACGCCAGATCTCCTAATAGCGCCTTCGAGTGCAGTGACTGCAGTGTTGAACAATAAATTCGAAAGTGCATCACCCTGCTTCAATCCGTCTAAGGTCACGAACGAGGTTGACACTTCGTCTGCAATTCGAATACTTGATTTCGAGCCATCCAGCGTTGCACGTATCAGTCTAATCAGTTTCTCCGGAAAACCATGTTCGGACATTATCTGCCACAGCTCATTTCTTTTTACTGAATCGTACGCTGCTTTGAAATCAATGAACAGATGGTGAGTCTGCAAGTTGTTCTTCCGGAATTTATTAAGGATCATGCGCAGGCTAAGCATCTGATCCGTCGTTGAGCGGCCCTCACGAAAACCTGCCTGGTATTCGCCGATGAAGGACTCCTCAAGCGGTCTCAGTCTGTTAAACAGGATACGCGACAGGATTTTGTACGCCGAGTTCAGAAGGGTGATTCTCTGTAATTGGCACATTCTAGTATGTGCCCTTTCTTATAGTCGCGCGCCATTGGCAGTTGCGTAAAATCTCCGCACATCGTTTCTATCCATGTTCTCTTGCGCTTCAGCCATCACACTCTCTTCGTGTTGCCTTTTTTCTGCGGTGGATTCGTCTCTCTTCTGCCCTTGATACACTGTACCGCTCTCTGTTGGAACGGATACGAGCCACTAGCATTCGACTCCTAGCAACATTTTTATCGTCCGTCCCTCGCTGGCACTCCTCATCAAACCAACCATTTCGTTGGCGGCGCTGTGCAGTGGCTAACATTTCCTGCGCTATTGTAGTCACAGCTTCGTGGATATTTTCCCATAATCTGTTAACGTTGCCAGATCCGGTGGCATCTCCTATATGCTCGTCCAGCTTCCGGTGGTACTATTCAGCAACTCCTTAAACTGACAAGCGTGAATTCGTGACGCTGGAAAGTCACGTCCGAATTTTTGCAACTACAGGATAGTGATCCGAGTCAATGTTCGGACCTCTAAAGGACCTTACATCTATAATATCCGAGAAATGTCGTCCGTCGATCAGCACGTGATCTATCTGTGAGCAAGTGTCTCTACTCGGATGTTGCCAGGTGTGTTTGCGAATGCTCTTACCTGCGAAGTAGGTACTGCTGATTGCCATCCCTCTAGCAGCAGCAAAGGTTACAAGTTGCAGACCATTATCGTTGATAGCGGAATGAAGGCTTTCCGTACCAATGACAGGGCGAAAGAAACTTTCTCTTCCGATCTGCGCATTTGCATCCCCGATGACAATCTTTACATCGTTTGTTGGGTACTCTCCGTAGGCCTTATCAATTCTCTCATAGAACTCATCCTTCACGTCATCAGGCTTATCGTTCGTTGGGGCATATATACTGATAAGGCTATAGTTGAAGATTTTTTTTTCTTTATTAGCGAGACTTTCAGTTGAAGAATTTGCCCTTCATTCTCAACACGCGAATGCGGTCGCTTATCGGCTTCCACCAGATAACACGCTTTATCTGCTTCCCGATCACCATGAAGCGAACTCCTCGTTATGCTCTGTCACCGCCGCTATAGTAGATGTGGTACTTAAATGAAGTGTTCGTTATGGGATCCACCGCCCGGAATTCACGTTCTCTAGTTCTCGGCCACAGTATTTCCTGAATTGCTGCCATACTCACGTCGACCTTCTGCAGCTCACGAGCCAGGAGACTAACACGTGCGGGTTCATTCAAAGTTCTCACGGTTCAAGATCCGACTTTCCAAACGTTGTCCTTTATTCGTTGCCGGGTCTGTTGCCGTTGAATCAATCCGTTGGCTCTACTTTTGCCTTTCTTGGTAACTGTAGAATCTTCGATAGGCTACCTTACCATAGTTGCGCTACCTACATCGCGTTGAAGGGGCTGCCTTCTCGATACTGACACGATGTAGCATGATGTGCACAGTTTAGTTTAAGGTCCCTCGCTGACACTCGGACGATGATCAGCCGCTCCTAACATGGGGATCAGAAGCTGTTGCGAGCCGCTCCCGACATGGAGAACAGACGCTCAGTAAGATTTGCACCTCCGGAGAGATCTCCGCCGTTCTGGTGACTGGAAGTTGTACCGTTGTGCCTAGCCTGTAGTAGATTGGTCTGTACGCTGTAGGATCCTCAGGAGGTTTCCTGGTTTCGGCAGTAGCACCAGTTTATGTTGCTTCTGTAGAATTTCAAACAAGACTAGTAGGAACTCCTCAAAATTGTTTAGGAAAGGGAGGGCTGCTAATGTTTTAGCGGAACGGCGGTAGTCCCACTGGTAACTCAATCGCCATTTCAGATAATGGCCGTTGTCGTAAGCTGTGTCTATTATTATTATTTATTCAGACTAAGGCCGAAGTGGCCTGTGCGGTATATAAGAGTCTTCTCCATTCGGCTCGGTCCATGGCTACACGTCGCCAACCACGCAGTCTACGGAAGGTCCGCAAGTCATCTTCCACCTGATCGATCCACCTTGCCCGCTGCGCACCTCGCCTTCTTGTGCCCGTCGGATCGTTGTCGAGAACCATTTTCACCGGGTTACTGTCCGACATTCTGGCTACGTGCCCGGCCCATCGCAGTCGTCCGATTTTCGCGGTGTGAACGATGGATGGTTCTCCCAACAGCTGATGCAATTCGTGGTTCATTCGCCTCCTCCACGTACCGTCCGCCATCTGCACCCCACCATAGATGGTACGCAGCACTTTCCTTTCGAAAACTCCAAGTGCGCGTTGGTCCTCCACGAGCATCGTCCAGGTCTCGTGTCCGTAGAGGACTACCGGTCCAATTAGCGTTTTGTAGATTGTCAGTTTGGTACGGCGGCGAACTCTATTCGATCGGAGCGTCTTGCGGAGTCCAAAGTACGTACGATTTCCAGCCACTATGCGTCTCCGAATTTCTCTGCTGGTGTCATTTTCGGCAGTCACCAGTGAGCCCAAGTACACAAATTCTTCTACCACCTCGATTTCGTCACCACCGATGCAAACTCGCGGTGGGTGGCTCACATTGTTTTCTCTTGAACCTCTTCCTATCCTGTACTTCATCTTCGACGTGTTGATGACTAGTCCGAACCGCATAGCTTCGCTCCTTGTAGGCTTCTTAAAATTACGTGCTATAAAATCAATGTCGTCGGCGAAACCAGATAACTGGACGGACTGCTTGAAAATTGTACCCCTCGTGTTAATCCCTGCTCTTCGTATTACCCCTTCCAAAGCGATGTTGAATAGCAGACACGAAAGACCATCACCTTGCCGTAACCCTCTGCGGGTTTCGAAGGGACTCGAGAATGCCCCCGAAACTCGAACTACGCACATCACCCGATCCATCGTCGCTTTGATCAACCGTGTCAGTTTATCCGGAAAACCGTGTTCGTGCATTAGCTGCTATAGCTGGTCCCGATCGATTGTATCATATGCGGCTTTGAAGTCGATGAATAAATGATGTGTGGGCACGTTGTATTCGCGGCATTTCTGCAGTACTTGGTGAATGGCGAACACCTGGTCCGTGGTGGAGCGTTCGCCCATAAAACCCGCCTGGTACTGCCCCACGAACTCCCTTGCAGTTGGTGCTAGTCGACGGCAGTATGCCGTAAATTGGGACTTAATACTTCGTTATAACCCTTTTGGAAAATGGTCTGTATGTGGATACGTTTTCTAACTTTTAAATGATGGTGACGAATACTCTCGTACCTCGTATTTCCATTTCTTCTTCATATTATCTCGCTGGTAGAAATGTATAGCCTTTTTTGTACATTGTTTTGCATACTTTCAGCTTCTTCTAAACATTGATTTGAATAAAAAGGAACATTAATAGAAAATTTGGAAAGGTGCGGGAGATTGAAATCCATCATAAGTGAAAGTATCAGAACAACATTATTGCACAGGGAAAACAAAGCGAATCCATCTATTTGTTTGCGTTGAAAAAAGGATTGTTGATTGATTGATCTATGACGATACCGAATCATCCATCCGATGGGAAAACAAAGTTTTCAAAGACAAAGCTGTTACAAATTTAAAAACAAAACAAACATTGAAGGTGCTCCAACACGAATAGGAAACGGAGATATACGATTATTATCTGTTTAATTCCCACCGAAACCACACATCAGTTCTTTCGTGTTGCATGCTGTTGATTTTCCACATAACATGTACGAAAAACGGCAAAAACCAAGATAACACAAACCCACAGGGATGGGAAATGCGATAAATAGGATAGACGAACTAAAAAACACGTGAGTGGCACTCACTCACTAACTAACTCGGAACTGTCGAAACCGGATCGATTCGACACTTTCGTGCCATGGGATGATCAGTTGTTGTGTATAGTGGTATGACAACAACCCATCACTCCATTACGGGAACATATTATGCTTGCCCAAGTCAATAGCTTTTTTTTCTTTATCATAGTGTGGGAAGTCAATACCCGAGCAAAGGTTTAAAATCAAATTGGAAGACTGCCATCATTATGATAACTGAAGAATGCATATTGAAAACATGTTTCGATATTAATTTTTATTAAATAATAATTAACATTCAATTTTGCTTTCAATATATTCTCAACAGCTGAGCTTAATATCAATGTGCTCTCATTTTGTTAACCAACTTTACTCGGGTAGTGGTTTTTATGTTTACTATATTGATAAATAGTATTGTTGCTCTCAATTGTGCATCACAACAGACAAGTCATTGACATCTGCCGACGGTCAAGCTAATAAAAGATGGATTATATTTTATGAATATGTAATAGGTCCCAACACAACATATTATGCATAATTTACCATTCGCTTTGATGAACATGCACCAATGAGGTGATTGAACCATTTTCATAATTTCATGAGCAATATAGAAATTCAATTACTGCACATCGCTATTAATATTTCAAATGTATGTAAAGGAGACCAACAGCAGTATCTGTCGAAAATCACCCTCGTTATTGGTTTCTGGGCTGACTCGAAGAACCAATCAAGTTTCGCCAATGATCTGCTTTTTTCTAAAAAGAAATATTGCGTATTTCGATATCGATGAAATCTGTGACTGACTATGCTAATAAAAGCAAAAAGAACGAACAACTTTGAACTCACTGCACGGACCGAATCAAGACGGTGATTAAATGTATCACAAAAATAAGCAATAAAATTAATCTTTTCGCTGGTGGGGAGATGCCGACAACGATGACAACGAGTACTGATTCATGCTTTTACTCCACTGGTACTGAAAAATATGTTTCTCGTATTATTTTATATAGCTCCTGGCTTCGCGCTCGGTCATGCTCTGCTCAGCATCCTCCCCGGAGGCATTTTGGTCCCATTTGTTTCGCGTTTTTTTCTTTTCTAGTGCAATTTTTCAGTTTTATTTATTGTTCTTTCCCATTTTACCTCAAGGAAAAAAATAGAGGAATAATTTACATAAAGTGAGAACTGATTTGGGCTAAATATTATTTTATATGAAGTGACTAGGCCGGACGTTGCATTTTTTAACTTCATCTTACAAAGTTTTAGTTATATATGCAGTCGATGAGGTGGTATGACTATAGTGACTGCATCCTATGGCCACTTTTCAGTCTAAGCTAAGCTAAGCTAAAGCTTCATCTTACAAAGTTTTAGTTATACTGCCCCTATTCCCATAAGCATCCCATGTCAGTTTTCTTCCACCACAAAAACAAATCAAATAAATTGATATAACCTGCAATCTTTTTGGAAATTTGGCATTATATTCTTTATCTGTATACATTGCTATGGAACTATTAAATAGACCATAATTATGTTTATTTTTGTGGAGAAGTGTTTCAAAGTCTGGAATGTGACTGTTATGCGAATAAATAGCAAGATGGGACAACACAAGTGGGTTTTGATTTTCAAATTTCTAGAACAAAGTCTATTATTTTATAAGTTTTTCTGAAAGATGACGCCATTTTAAGCTTATTTCTGGAAGGAAATCAAAATCGTCAAAAATCGACATGGGACTCTTATGCGAATCGCGGCAGTATACTAGTTATGCATATTTAATATAACCACATATACTTTCTGCGTGTACTTGTAGACCAGACCAGACACTAGAAGATAAATCATTATTGGCATTAATGCCGCTTTAACAATGTTTATAGATTTATCAATTGACTAACCGCGTCGAGAAGCACTGAAGACGGTCTTACTGTTGAGGTCAAAATACGTATCTGTAAAGTAGTATCTGAATAAATGTGAGAACAAAAAAAAATTTGCGTTGGTCATAAACAACATAAAGTAGTTGTTTGAAGTGTTCATTAGATGTCTATTATCCTCAAATCTTCTAACAGTGGTTTCTCCTTGGTCAAGTACTAAAATTATATGGCAGCTTTATTTGGATAATGCTTCTCATGGTGTCCAACATATCGTAAGCATGAATGTTTCGGTGTCAGGCCATTTGGCCGAAGGTCGTTAGGCCTAATGATCATTTGGCCGAATGAGTAGAAAGAAGTAAAAAGTGAAAAATTAGAAGCTCTTCCTTCACTTTACCCCTTTCTCCTTCTCCCTTCTTGCTTCTTCCTTCTTCTTTCTTCTTATTTATATCTTCTTCCTTCTCTCTTCTTTCTTCTTTCATTTTTATTCTTCCTTCCTTTTTCCTCTACCTTCTTTCTTTTCCTTTCCTTCTTTTTTCTTCTTCTTCCTTTTTTCTCTTTTCTTATTTATTCCTTCGTTCTTCTTCCTTTATCCTTCTTTCTTCTTCTTGCTTCTTTCTGTATTCTTGCTTCTCAATTCTTCTTTCTTTCTTCCTACTTCTTTCTTCATTTTTCCTTCTTCGCTTTTTCTTCCTTCTTCGTCCTTCCTTCTTTATCTTTCCTTCTTCCTTCTCCCTTCATACTGCTTCCTGCTCCCTTCTCCCTTCTCCCTTATTCCTTCTTCCATCTTCATTCTACCTTTTTCTTTCTTCTTTCTTCCTTTTTCTTCCTTCCATCTTCCTTCATCCTTCTTCTTTCCTCCTTCTTTCTTCCTTCTTCCCCCTTCCTTCTTCTTTCTTCCTTCTTCCTTATTTTGTCTCCTTCCTTCTTCTTTCTTATTCCTTTTCCCATCTTTCTTCTACCCTATTTCTTCTTTCTTCTTCCGTTCTACTTCTTCCTCACTTCGCACTACTTATTCCTCACTTCTCACTTCCGACTCACTCATTTCTTCTTTCTTCTTCATACTTTATTTATCCTTCTGCCTTTTTTCTTCATCATACTTGATTCTTCCTTCTGCCTTCTTTCTTCTTCCGTTCTACTTCTTCCTCACTTCTCACTCCCCGCTTCTCATTCGGCCTAATGGTCATTCGGCCTAATGACCCAGCATCATATCAATTGAAATAACTCGTGTTCTGAACACTATATTAGGATTTTTCTAAATGTAATATTTAACAGTTGACACTATTTTACCAGTGAACTATTTTTCTTTTCCTTTCTTATACGCAGGATTATTTCATCATACTCAGCTTTACGGAAAATTCATAGGAAAATATAGCACTTTCAACGAGTCGAAAAAAAACAAACCATCGTGAACATTTTTTAAAACAATTGGCTACTTCTTGGAAACGAAAGCAAAGCACCTGGTCAGCATCATACTCCACTCTGCATTCATTATCTCTGGTGAGCTGTCTGTACCCCAGCCGGTCATCGAACCGGCGAGAATAGTACAGTAGCTGCAGCAGCAACTTTTATCTGCCGTTGTGACGTAGATAATGAAACAGATCAATGTCTCGGTGGTTGGGCTATCCGGTGTCGAGAAGGACAAAGGTCAACTGGGAGCGGGCAAGTCCTGCCTGTGCAACCGATTTGTGCGGCCGAAAACAGACGACTATGCAATTGATCACATTTCGGTGCTGAGTCAGGTGAGTTAAATTATGAATATCTTGTAAATATTTGTATTTCATCAAGCCTCGATCTGTTCCGCTAATCTAATCCTAACTTCCTTTTTCTTATATTTTGCCTACAGTCGGACTTTAGCGGCCGTGTCGTTAACAATGACCACTTCCTTTATTGGGGCGAAGCGCGCAAAACGTCAGAAGAAGGTGTCGATTATAACTTTAGCGTAGTTGAGCAGACCGAGTTCGTAGACGATGCCACATTCCAGCCATTCAAAGTGGGCAAAATGGAACCGTATACCAAACGTTGTTCGACAATCCGGCTCAGCTCGCAGGAGAAGCTCAAATACATCTGCAAGAATCAGCTGGGTATCGAGCATGAATACGAGGAGATTGTGCTACCAGAAGGGCGGTTCCTGGTCGATGGATTCGTATGCGTTTTCGATGTCAGTATCGTCCCGAATAGGACCGTAGAAAAGCAGGTGGAGTTCATTACGCAGATCATCAATAACATTCTAAAAAACAAAAAACCAGTCGTGCTGGTAACGACTAAGAATGATGACTCTAATGAGCTGTACATCCGAGAAGCAGAAAAAATCTGCGCCCGGAAGGAATACAAAGGGCAAATTGTGATGGTAGAAACGTCGGCACACGAGAGCATAAATGTCGATCTTGCATTCATAGTCCTAGCACAAATGATCGATAAAGCCAAGCAGCGATCGAAGATCATGTCTTATTCAGAGGCGGCCAAGCAACGAACAGATTTACTAAATGCCAGCTCAGAATATGTTACACGTCTTATCCGAACCCAAATCACAGATCATCGTTCGATATGGACGAGTTCTTCCAAAAAGTTAGCCAATCACAGAGAATGGCTCGACTTTTTGGAACTGTTCGGCCAAGAGGCAGGGCAGAGGATATTTCGGCGTCACATCAAGAAGCTTCGTGACGATTATCAGGGTAAGAAGCTGCAGAGCTACATGGATTCATTTGCTTGTGTGCTGCAGGAAATTCTGCCGGACATGAACAGTATCAACCTTGAATTGGACACGTTCAACGATTGGCAGTCGATACGGAATTATTTCCGTAACCATGTCGAATATGAGCAGTACTTTTTCGATGCCATAGAGAGGGGAGGGAGTTGGGCGGAACTGAGCGATATGAGCGACATGGAGGACGAAAATCGAATACCTTTCGATATCCTGGACACTCCGGATGCGGAAACTGTGTTCAAGAATCATATGAATGCCCTGCAGCAGGAACAAAAACGATTAGAGTAAGTAAACTTTTGTTTTAGGTATGATGTGAGATGGACAGCGTATGATAAGTTTGATTTTTTTGTTAGTATGGATCGTGTGAAGATCGTTGTTAATTTTGTTGGTGAGCATTTGAACATCCGAATATTCAAGTCTGATAGCCTTCGTCATTACATCGCGGAATTCATTGACTGAATTCAATGACATTCACATTTCACCAGCAACAATCTTCTCATGTACCCATCTATGATGAATGAAATAGCTCGCTTGGTGTGCAATTGGCTTGAAACGAATGATCTTCATCCTTAAAACGAAAAGTTCATGACGAGCTTGTTTAGTAGACATAACTTTTAGCAGTAGACTTTTATATTTTAATCGTGTGTATTTTTTTTCGTTCCGAGAGATCTAACTAAACTCTTTCTCTTGTATTTATTCCCTGTCTTGGCTTGCATTGTGTTGTGATAACTAAATATCTAAAATAACTAAACTAACAACCATCTCTAAAGGATGCCAAAAAGGTGATTTTGAGTTTCTCAGTATGATATCATTATTACCATTTCTGGCGATACTGATGCGTTTCTCTCATTTCACACTACTTTGTACCACACAGATGGAAGAAGCAGTTCAAGAAGCTACTTGAGGAAACGGGATACGTCACACCAGGCAAGCAATTGTCCGAGGTTCGAGTGCTCTTCATGGGTCGTGAATGTTTCGAAGCACTGTCCGAGCACGACTGTCAGCAAATCTACGATAACCATCAGCGTGAACTGATCGAAACGGCCAAGCGTAACTTCCAGGAGCTGCTGATGGAGCATGCGGACTTGTTTTACCATTTCAAGAATATTGAACCGTCGGGAACAATCACGCAGAATGACGTCAAGGAAATTACCGATGTGTTGCAGGAAGATTTGCGGTACAAATTGCTCGATCGCTTGGAACAAGACAGGAAGCTGATGCTGTTTCAACATCTTGGGTTTGTGCACTGTCCAATCCGAGAACACTGTCCTGCTTTCCCGAACTGTATGGATGCACTCATCGAACGGATATTGATCGCCAATCAAAAGTATGTATTATAATTTATTCTCCACCCTTTTTTACGACATTACCAATGTTAAACGTTATTGTTACTATTTCAAGTCACTGCTTGAACAAAACGTACTGATGCCGGATCAACAGCAACAATTAGCTAGGCCGTTTTTGGTGCAGTTCAAACTAAAACACGAAGCAATTTTTTTAAACGAGTTTTATTCTTCACTGCAGTCTAACACGTTTTAACTCTTACTGAACAGCTGGCGTAGATCAGTCTTATCATATGGTTTAAAGCATTTTTAACTTTGATTCCAATAAGGATGATTAAGGTTGATTAAGGCCGAAGTGACCTGTGCAATAGAGTGATTAAAATTTTGATCTATCCACTCTCCTTTGTTTAAACGATCACATTTGCCACTTTTGTAGTCCTCCCAGATTTTGAACGAATCTGTTTTTAATTTGATTGTGCAGTGCACATTTGAAGTTTGTATGAACATTGCTTTAAAACAGTTATTTCTGTCGCACACTCTTCGAGTGGTTGTGGAGAGTTTTGCTGTTGAGATTGTGTGATCACTTAGCGTTAAGAAAAGACGCCATTTTATGAATCGAGAAAAATAATTATTATAATTCGTGCAATCCGGTTTAATTTATGTTGTATCCGTTTCCGTTCACCACAGTTAGTGACCCCGACGCGAGAAGCGTTCGAGCGCGTATTTTCCTAACACTTCTACTTCGGTTTCTTTTGGTCAGGTACTGTAACTTAACCTCATTCGTGAACCGGCACAATTTCCGTTTCATTCGGTGCAATCCGGTTATCTAACCTTCACCGTTTAACCATGTCAGACAACGAAAATAATACTCCTCGTACTGCCGCTATTTCCGTGAAACTTCAGGAATTCTGGAAAACGGATCCAGAAATGTAGTTCGGCAGTTTGGATTGGTCAACGAAGATGAAACAAAATTTTACCATATCGTCGCAAAAGTGGACCATTCGGTGATATGTTATATTGTCGGTTCGGTTGCAAATCCGCCCCAACAGGACAAATACAAATATTTCAAGGATAGACTCATCGCTCGATTCGCTCGCGATTGATCGCGGTGACATACGTCCTATACATATCCGGCCTCAAAATCAACGACGATATTCTCAAAATGCTATTTCTGCAACGTATGCCATCCCATATTCGGCCTATTCTGACCTTTAGGGATACGGAAGATTGGCCAAGTTAGCGGAAATGGTCGAAACTCCAAAAACAGACGCTGTTTCTGCTAATATATCCGGTAAAACCACCGAAACGTACCGAGACTAATGGGGTTTTCGCGGGAGATAATAAAAAGACTTGTGTCGTGTTCGAGTGATCGATTCGAAAGACCTTCTGGTCTGTTTTATTGATTTAATTAAATTGACAGCAGTGTAGCGCACAGCGCACACTGCTGTCACGCACGCTTAGCTTAAGCTAATCAGAGATGTATTTACAATATACAATAGCTCTTCCCCCTTCGGAAAGAACAATAATTCAGAATGAACAAATATTCATTATGAAACATATTCGAACTTACTTCTACTCTAGGTCTCTTAGACCGCCAAGGTAGGCCAGAAAGCGCTACCAGTTCTGATGGAAATTTTCTTTTCCTACTCATATTTCTATTTAATAACTGAATCACTTCCGATAGCGTTGGGGTCTGTCTCGCGCTCAGATCTGGTAACTGCCAGAAAGTGTCGTCATGTACGGATGCCCTCGTGGATTCTGCGGTAGTCAGTAACGGCCGACCAGCCACGGATGTGTCGTCGTCAGTCAGTAGCGGCCGACCAGTCTCGACCACACGCATCGATCGCCTTGGCATGCCGCGTCCATCATTAGCGAGTCGTAGTTGAGTGAGATGGACGGTGGTTGTCGCTTCGCTTTCAATCATGATCTGTAATGAGTTATTAGAGACATGTTTACAGAACAATGCTTTGCTCTGCTTTTTGCGTACATGCTGCAAGTTATGCATCTTAAAGTTAATCAAACAGACTAACATACACTTATAATAATATGATTTTTCTGAAGGAAAACTGTCCTCCAATGTCAAGTTGTAAGGAAACAACCATAAATTTGTTAGGTCTTGAAAGCTCAACTTGTATCTTTTGCATAGAAGACCATTGTCAAGCAACATAACGCCTGGCATTCCAAAACTAGCAATAAGTTTAGTAAACTTTGCAAAAATCACTAACCAGTTTACCATCAACCACTTTACCTCCACCCTTTTGGAGAATTTATTCACTGCCAAAAGTTTTGTAGCAGGTTTACGTTTTAAAATTTTAATAATAATGTGTTGTTTTGGATTTATTGCCACACTTGCATAGACGTCACAAGCAACAATAAAATTTGTGTTTATTCCAACAAAGTGCACCGAGTGTTTTACTGATCGTTTTATTTCAAAGACACCAACTTGGATGCCATGTAAAGGTTTGAAAAATTCTTGAATTGTCTGCGGAATATTCACTTTGTCATGGAACAAAGAACACGCGTCAAAAAGTCTTAAAATTTGTCGATTCGCCAAAATTCTATCTTCATAAGTTCTCCCAAGCCAATCAGAATAAATCATTTCTTGCATAATATTATTTTTGTTTACCCTGGCATTGACCAAAGATTTATCAGGAAAATTCTCTATTTCACTATTCCAATATTCATTATATGCTGTGGGAGCTGACATATTAGAAGCCATTCATGAAAAAGGTTCGCAAAATTCATCACCAACGAAAGAGTATACTGAATTTTGGAATCAAACACCGACAATTTAAAAATGTTCTCCCTCCAACTGTAGGGAATGTCACAATCCTTTTTAGTAATTGTAAAATCATCTCCTTCACTATCAGCATTACACACAGCTTTACTCAAATAATTGACAAATACATCAACAATTTTAATTTGATCAACTGCAATTAGTGCTTCATTTTGTTTTTCCAAAATTTTGTAATAGTTGTTAAATGGCATTGAATTGCCAAAACATTTCTCCAGTTGGAGAAAAATCATCCAGCCATGTTTTATCCAGCAAAGGAATAAACTGGTCATCACAAAAAGGCAATAATGAATTTGAATTCTTTTGTCCCCCATCCAATTCAACTGCAACCTCAATTTCACCAGATTTGTTTTGTGTGGAATCATTTATCACAGTCAGTTGATTAGACATTCTACATAAGGGATGGTTGAGTTTTGAGTTGAACAAATTTGTTCCCATTACTGTTACCGGAGAACCACTATCAATCTGCATTCGAATGACATTACGTTCAACAGATACATCCAATAAACATGAATTACTGGAATAATCAATGGAAGAAATACGCATACACTCCAATTCAAGGTCATTTTCCTTATTGTTATCCGAGCCACAATCCATTGTCCTCAAACTATCCAGTTGGTGGGACAAGCTATCCGGAATCACACCAGTTTTTCGGATGTCGACATGTTTGACTTCATCGCTCTTCTCTCGCTTAATGTTGAAGCACTTTCTTCGCACGTGTCCTCGCTGTCCGCAGTAATCACAGATACGCTGGTCTACCATCCGTTGGTTTCCATCAATTTTCCTTCGGCGATGAGATGTACTAGCAGACTCATCACGGTACCTAAACTGTTGGAAGTCAAGTTGCGAGTTATGTTTATAATCCTTATTATCCAGATAACAAAATGGATGCTTGGTATTTATTGAAGCCACAGAGTCAACATTATTGTTAGCCAACATTTTTGTATGATAAGTCGCCATTTCCCAAGAAGCGATAATCCTTTCAGCCTGTTCTAATGTTAAGTTATTTTCAGTCAAAAGGCGATGTTTAAGTGAGCCATCTTGTAGACCAACAAGAATGCGATCCAATATAAGGTAATCCTTTTGATTACCGAACTCACAATTTTCCGCAAGAATGTTTAGCGAAAATATGTAATCACCAGCTGATTCGCCAGGTTGTTGCGCCATTCTACTGAAATTATATCTGTGGATTAAGACTGAATCATTATTGTCGAGTCTCTCCTTAAGGTTTTGAACTAATACTTCATAGGAAACTTCTTCCAACAATTCTTCTGTAGGAAAGAGTTTATCTGCCATATTGAGCAAAAAATCACCTCCCAAAAGTAACATATGGTATTTTTTCTCATTTTCTTCAACTTTATTCACTCGGAAATGGCATGATAAACGTTTAATCCAAGAAGTAAATGATTGACCCTTACGGTAAGGCTCAATATTGGGAGCTACCATGTAAGACATATTTGTCAATATTTTAGCAAAAAACTAAAAAACAATACAAGTTCACGCAAGGTCGTAATACAACACAAAATTGCAATAAGTGAAATGCTTCAATACATTCAATATGTTCACTGACAAATTACCAGGATAAATAATATATTGTTTTCCTATTGTGTTCTTTTTCTTTTGTTCTAGTAAATAAAGCCAAAAAGCATCATTGTTCACTGCGCTTCGAATTGATAAAAATAAACGCGCTAAATCACCAATTTAGTTTTAATTAATTACACAGCTTTTCTTAGAATAAGCGAAAAATAAAATCACCAAAAAGAATATTTACCAAGTTGTTACATTCAATACGCCACTTCTCTTGCGCAAATTTATTACGTTTTAATTACCTTTGATTACGCGCCTATTCTTTGGCAATAGCGAAAAGTAAAATCACCAATTAATCAAAACAAGTCATAAAAGAAAATCGATCATCAATATTTCACGGAATCACTTTTCTCAATTAATTCTAATTACTATAATTTTGGCATAAACCAAAAAGTTTTCACTCACCCTTTTGATCCGCTACTTTTACCTGTTGCCACGAACAAACATCAAACCTCCCGGACGGGGTGAAACAAAAGCCGCAGCAACAAAGGTTTGGCTGCTGTTCAATTTCTCCTGCTGTCCGTAGTGTGCCCGATAAATCGATCAATCGAGAAGTGGACCCTGATTAAAACCGATTTTCGCGGCACAATTCTTCCGCCGTGCAGAACGATGAACTTCTGTTTTAAATAAAAAGAAACACTCTTAATAGTTTAGAATATAATTGCTGAACTTTACACCACTTTCTAAAGAAAGAAACCGTATTAAGTTTTAAGAATTTGGTTCTATTGTTGCGGGAAAAACCACGCCAAAAACCCAAATGGTGGTTCAGTTAGCAAATGTGCTTTTGTCACTACTGAAACGACGCCCATTAATTAGCACTTCGATTACACCTTTTTTCACTATATCTGTTAAGCGAGCGGCGAAACAGTCCGCCCGTCGTTAATAGCGATGGTGTTTCCGACGGTGATTGGAGCAAAATTCGGAAATGTTTCACTATCCGTATAGCATCTGCCGCACCGAATACAAAATTTTTCCTCGTCGCCACTGATATATCCGGTTAAACTACCGAAACGTACCGAGACTAATGGGGTTTTCGCGGGAGATAATAAAAAAGACTTGTGTCGTGTTCGAGTGATCGATTAGAAAGACCTTCTGGTCTGTTTTATTGATTTAATGAAAATGACAGCAGTGTAGCGCACAGCGCACACTGCTGTCACGCACGCTTAGCTTAAGCTAATCAGAGATGTATTTACAATATACAATACTGCTACATGAGAAGTAAATGAAGTAATAGGCTAATAAGCTTTACACGGACGTTTTGTTCAAGTTCAAGTTTTATTTATTTCATATATTAGCAGTACAGTTTATAGTTTAATTAACCTAAGCTGAGGTATGGAAGACCTTTCAACAGCTAATATTTTTCAGAAGATGAAGTTACAAACGTTTATGATCATTTGGATTGAGAAGGAAAATAATTAAAAAAAAAACCTTCGAAATAGCAAAATAGTGTTATGGATAGTTAGAGGAAGGATAAGATTATGTTATACTAATATCACAGGTTATAAGCTTAAGTGCTCTAGCAAAGGGTTTGCTGATGTGGCGCATCCCAGCCAAAATTTTGGGAGAACACGTTGAAACCAATCGTTGAGTTGTTCCATATTTGCAATAAAGTGGACATCTTCAGTTGAGTGGAATCATCTGAAGCATCATCTTCAATAGTTGATTTTGTTTCACTTGAAGTTTCTTTCGGTAAACAGCAGCGCAATTGTACCAGGCAGAGAATCCGTAAGTTAATGATGGCTTGAACCCGGTCTTGTAGAGTAGTAGCTTCGATTCAGTGCTCAGATGTGAACGTCGTTTGATGAGTGTGTAGAGCATTTTGGTGAGCTTGCTGCACTTTACTATAGGGTGTTCTTTATGTGAGTGGCAAAAGTCAATTTCCTATCGAGATTTAGTCCAAGGTTTCCAACGTCATTTGACCATGGGATGCGGCTTCCCCATACGGAGATTTCATTTTGAGGTAGTTTGCTAGAGCTTCGCTTCCGAGTAAAAAAGATGGCCTGTGTTTTCCCCGCGTTAGTCTTCATCTTCCACCTTCTTTGATAATTTTCAAGCTTAGAGAGCACGATGTTTGGGTCGGAATTTGACACAATAAAACCGGTATCATCGGCTAAAAGGAAATATTTAACTCCGTCAAGCATCACCAGGTCCGCGGTGAAGATGTTGTAGAGCGTGGGGCTTAAGACAGCACCTTGCGGAACGCCAAAAGGAATATAGTGTCGATCTGAGTTTTGTCCATTGACAGTTACATGGTAGGTACGGTTTGTTAGGAAAGAGCGAATAATTTTAAGAATATATAAAGGAAAGTTCCCAAGAAACATCTTATGCAGAATTGCATCTTGCCACACGGAATCGTAGGCAGAAGACTTATAGGTCTGTAGTTCGACGCTTCAGTACAGTCTTTGTTAGGTTTCGGAACGGCTGTTACTATGGCATGTTTCCAATTGGTCGGGAAGTATCCAAGACGGATGCAAGCGGAAAATATTTTTGCAAGGAATATGTGCGCCTTTCGAGGTAGCTTCTTTATTACACAGTTCCGGAGCGTGTCTTGTCCAGGAGATTTTTTGGATTTGAGTCGCCGAATAAGCTGAGCTACCTCCTTCGGACGAATCAACCAAGAGTGTTCCCCAGTCAGGAAGGATTGGTCGATGTTTGTAACTGAGTCGTTTACCGCTGCCACGGTTTCGGGATCGTCTGCCATTTGGTTGGTGTGGGACCGTGAAAAACTCAAAGCTAGCAGTTGAGCTTTCTCCAATGAGGAAGCAATGATGTTATTTCCTTGTCGTAAGGGTGGACTGTACTTAGTCGATTTCCGCAAAGCCTTCGATATTTTCCAGAGAGTGACGTGTTTGTCGTTTAATGTTTGGAGAGTTTCTCGAAATCTCTTGAAGCTGGCTTGGTCGCATTCTTCTCTAATTCTCCGGTTTAGGGACAGCACTATATCCTTGTAAATTGGGTCTCTTCGCCGGTACCACTGTCGTCGCCGTTTGTTCCGCAATGCGATTAACCTTCTGGTACTCTCAAGAATTGTTGCAGCTGAGCACGATTGTTGCTGAACTTCCGGTACCGAAATTGATTCTGCGTCCAGAAGAGTTGTCGTTAGAAAGTCTATAGCAGCATCAACTTCGGCTTCACTGTTGAGGTTTATGAAAGCTGGGTTTAGTAGGTCCAACTTTACGTTGATTTCGTATTGGAAACGAAGCCAATCGGCACGCGCGTAACATCTGTACTTCGCCATTATTTGAACTACAGTGGATGTGTGCCTGACTTCAAACCTGACCGGGGGGTGATCCGATGACAATTCGTTCAGCGTGGTTGGCTTTGTCATGTCCAGTAGGTTGTTTGACAAAGTAAGATCTAGGGTCGAATTACGACCGCGCCCCGTAGGATGAAATGTGAATGTGTCAGGAGAATGGATAAAAAAGTTATGGCTGGCTGCCTCCTGAGACAATATTGTGCCAGCTTTATTGGCCTTTGAACAGTTCCATTGACGGTGTCGTGAGTTTAGATCGCCCACGACGAAGAATGGTTCAGTCCACCTAGTAAGTGTAGAGATGTCTCGCCGAAATTGAGTCCAGATGGATCGTGTTGCGCCCCCGGGCAGTATGCGGCGATAACGTGTACAATACCGTTCGTCGGTTTTATCGAAATGCCTATGCTTTCGATGATCTTTGTCGATATGCTCAGCTCTGAAAAACTTGATACCTTTTCGAATAGCAATCAGTACGCCTCCCCCTCTTTCGGCATCATTGGAATTACGGTCGGAACGAACGCAGCAGAAATCAGGATGGTAGAAAGCGTGTTTTTGCTGCAGCCATGTTTCAGTTACTACTGCAACGTCTACGCGATGTCGTTGTAGGAAGTCAAAAAATTCCATTTTCTTACTGTGAACGGAGCGTCCATTCCAGTTAGCAAATCGCAAGTTGGGTTGATTAGACATTGCACGCAAAAAAAAAGCGTTCCCGAATTCGTGAACCAGCAAAAATACACCGTGATTTAATTCATGGATTCCGGAACACCAATCACGTTTTCCAGAACGTTCCAGAAAACATGACTGTATTCCCGAATCCGTGACTGTTGTTCCTGAAAAAATACACCATGAACTCGTTAGTTCACGTTCAATTCATGAACGCTTTTTTTGCGTGTGTACAAGTACTTGGTTGGTTCCGTTTTTTCATCTTTGCTAATTTTTCAATATAGTTTTTGCGGCTGGGACAGCCACGATAGTTGGCGGTGTGCTGCCCACTACACCCAACCGGCGGATGTTAGATTTTCTAACAATTCTGTATAAGAATCTACCAAAATCTGTATAAGAACTGGGCATATGCGAAATTGTTAGAATCTTATACATGTACTGTATAAGAATCTAACAATTTTGCTAGCTTTTCTAACAATATTTGTTTGAGAGCTTACATTTTTTGTATAAGAATCTAACAATTTCGCATATGCCTAGTTCTTATACAGATTTTGTTAGATTTTTATACAGAATTGTTAGAAAATCTAACAATCGCCGGTTGGGTGTACAGTTTGTGCACTTTATTGATCCTCGTGTCTCGTTTATGTCGTAGTTTGCTAGCTCTGCTTTTTTGGGTAGTTTTCATTCGACGGACGGATGCTTCTCACCACATTTAACGCAAAGTGAAACAAGATTGCAATTTCTCATGCCGTGGACGAATCGTTGGCAACGGTGACATTGAACAGCGTCGGTAGACCTTTTTTCGTAGTATCGCCATTTCACTATGATAATAAAGATTGCTTTTACCTTTTGTAGATCCGACAGTCGGTTAACCCCTTTATGAACTGAAGCAAATATAACGCACTATCCTCCAGACCGATGCCCTTGCAAGAAAACATTTTCACATCGGATGTGATCACTCCAAGAGTGGCTAGCTCCGATTCCAGTTCGGCGATGTTAACCACTGACTGGTAGCCCCGATAGAACAATTTTCACCGATTGCTCAGAGGCGGGGGTATAGGTATGAAATTGGATGTTCGATTGTTTAATAGCTAAAATAGAAATGCGAAAAGCCTCTTCTCCCGAACAGTAAAGCTGAACGCCCGTCTTCGTCGATTTCATGTTATACTCGTTCTGCGCAATATTATTCTGAGACATCAGATCCCGAATTCGCTGGGTCGTGAGATTCATTACCGAAATGGGGGGAACACGAATTTTCTTCTCCTTGCGCGCCGTGTTGGGGACGGTGCAGTTTGGTGTGAGCGTTGGCATTTCGTCGTTTAATTCGTCTGCTTCGTTGTCCTGCAGCAACTCGAATTCATTACTCACAGTAATATTAATCGCGTGGCTACCATTGCCACTAGCAGGTGCTGATGATGTTGACATCGAATTATTGCTTGCCATTGTTGACATCTTATATAAGGGGTCTTCAAAAGATATTTTAGTTACTAGATAAAGATTGTCGCTGTCGTCGCTATCCGGAACAACTTTTGCTGGCGAGGATAGGGGAGCTAAATGTCAAAGAAGGAAAATCCATACGATTTGACAGGTATGTACCACACATGTTTCGGACAGCAGAACAAAGGGAACCGAAGCGACAATCTTTATCTAGTAACTAAAATATCTTTTGGCTCTTCGCGTGCGGGGGGTAAAGATTTGTGTCGAGGTTATGAGTTGCATCTAGTCCGCGTTTTTGCCTTGACTGAGTATGGATACGAAGAGCTCTTTGCGACGTTTGGGAGGCCCCATATCGTCCGTCCGGATCCGCGGGAGGTTTCTGCGGCTTCAGGATGTCGATTCGCGATTACTACTTCGGAAATAAATTGAAAAGTAACTAAAAAAAGGAGCGCGATTTATTAGAGTTGTTTACTTGGCGAAACAGTGTTGCCGATTGATCAACGAACGGTTTGTTTTCATAAGAAAAGAGCTTTTTTTATAGATCCACGTTGAAAAGTTGAATTAAAATATTTCTGTTTTGAGGCATTCAGGGTTCGCCTTAGGCGACCCATCTTGCCCCATCATACCCTACTTTTAAAGAAGGAGTAATCTACTCTTTTGTCTTATTTCGGGCAAATGCGTACTTTAAAAAAGAGTTATCTATTCTTTTGCCTTATTTCGGACAAATCTAGGATTATTTTCAAATAGGTGTAACTATATTTGACCTTGAAATTTGAAACAACTCATACTCTCTAGACCAACATTTGAAAAGGGCGTAACAGCCAAAATTTATTCCTTCTGATTCTTCGTCCACATATATAGCTTTATATGTAGACGAAGAATCAGAAGGAATAAATTTTGGCTGCTACGCCCTTTTCAAATGTTAGTCTAGCTCTGTCCATTCAGCATATTTTGCTGAACTGACGTTACTACCAGATAGATCGCAATCTATTCTTCCTGTTGGACACATTAGTTGATCAAAATAGTTTGAATTAAGAGCATAATCGCCATTCTAAAAGTCAATGTTAGAATCAAATACGCGCATTTGAAAAAAGTTCCTAGAAATACGTACTTCTAAAAATGGAAATCATATACTCATACGATCAACTATTTTTTGTTGTGGGCATTATGCCAAATGGCATCGAGGTACCCAACATATTATACCAAATGGTTTTTATGCCAAATGGAATCGAGGTACCCAATACATGATGTCAAATGGCATTTAGACATTTAAATCGTTATGCCAAATGATATTATGCCATATGGGCTTCCCCCAGCTAGAACTGTTCTCAGGCGTGGGAGGAAACACCTAAATGTCAGCACCGGTGTCTATCAGGAGCTGCTTTTAGATTTTCTTATCTTGGACATGAATTTGTTCATGGAAATTAAATGTTCCGATACCCTTCGTTCTATCTTACTTCACTTGATCTACAGTTAAGGCCAGTGTTGGTACAATCATACTCAATTCTGAATCATCGAAGCTTCATGCATGAGCCAACTCGCTTGCGATCCTGTAGGGGGAGCATCGCGCTTGAGTCTCTCGGACAGAATCGCATTGCTTCGCTCACTCACAGAATGATTTCGCTCTCAAAAGCGTTAAAACGCAATCGAGGCGTATGTTTTGTTTAGGTATATATTCATTTATTGTCAATTTTTAAGCGGAAAATTTTAATTCAAAGCATTCAACAATGTAGAACACGTAAAAATCAAACAATGATGCAAATTGCGATTCGAATCATGAATTATTCTTTGGGCCATGATGTTGATGGGATTTGACTCACGCATAATTTGAATCGCTGATGAGATTTGAGATTTTACCAACATTGGTTAAGGAAGCTATGATACGTTATCCTCGGCGTCGAATAACGGATAGTCGATTTTTGCAATCACTTGATGGTGAAATCACTCGCGGGAGGAGTCTTCGTGCACTAGAAGTTTTGTTGTAACGCGCGGGCCGCGCAACAGGCCGCGCAACTCACAGAAACACGATTCGTCAAGCCTTGTACATAGTATACTGCGTCTGCGGCTTTTTTCAATTATGTGTTTGATTATTTATTTAGCCTCAACACAATATTTTTTTAATAATTTAGGATATATTTTAAATATTGGTTTTCGGATTTTAAGTCACTTGATATACGTCTGATCAGTTACAAAGTCCAAGACCAAAGAGAGCTAGCTCTCGGTTTATTAGCAACATATTCCCTATCTTCGGGTTCGCTTCGTAAGTCTACAATTTATTCTTATACATGTATGTGTAAATTACTGAAAGGGTTTTGACTTCTAACTCGAACAGTACAAATTTCTTCCTCTGTTGCTGTTTCACGTTGTCTTTAGAGTTTATAGTCAGGAATATCAATCTAACAAATTAAATAGAATTCTAGAAATGTTATCGCTGAATGTTTTACATTAATTTTATGTCGTAAAAGAGGTTTAAATACATTTGTTATAAATAAACCATAAATAACAACATCTATTCCGCAGCCTGCCAAATCCGAGATTTGCACAAAAAGACGGCCAACTGCAGCTTAATCTCATAGTCATTGGGCTGGATTACATTGCGAACGATTTTATCGACAAAGTTCACCAACAATGCAACGACAATGGCGAGTATATTGTGGACGGTCAAGTCTATGGGCTAAGCATCGAAACGATCAACCGGGAAAACGATTCTTTTTCGTTTGACCTGGCAAACAAAGGACTGATCTGCTGCTACTCGAACAGGCAAACGTTCACGTACATATACGAGGTACTCGATCGCCTGCTGGTGGACAACATCGATTTTAAGGATAGTGTTAACAATTTACACATAGTGTTTATGAGTGATGAAAAGAACAGTGAGAGCACCCTCCAACAGCTGCAAAATGATGGCCAATCACTGGCAGAACGACTTCACTGCGTATTTATCGACGAGAATGAATTCTACGCCTCCGGCCAAGAAGCACGATTCATAGAAACGACACTGAACAGCGTTATTGATTCGATTCCCTTCGATGAGCTCAAATACGGTATGAACTTAGCTGATATTCCTGATCTACGTATTATTATGTGCATCTTTTGCGGTGATCCTTTCTCGACTGAAAACCTACTAAGTTCAATGATGATTGAGCAGTCGTGCATTAACGCAGGGGAAAGGAATATAATTTTCGAAATGTTTTTGGGTGATTCCAAGCGACGGGTTGAACTAATCCTGTCCTCGTACCATGGAGCAAACGCTTTCAGAGATGATCTCATCCATGGATTCATTCTGCTCTACTCTAGTAAACGAAAGGCTTCCCTTTCAACACTTAGCGCATTCTCATTGAACATTCCGAATCTCCCCATGCAAATTGTTTCCGTATCTGAACAGGGTGGAGTGAATGCATTTTTCAACAACGAAACATCACAAATGTTAATCACCGAAGGCAATGCTGTGGCCGATAAATTGAGAGCACATTTTGCAACTGCATCCGACGAAGACAACCAATTTAAATTTGCTTCGTTTGCTCCGTTTCTCAAAGAGGTGTGGGACAAGAAACCCGAGATCGAACATGCTTTCAACATGGAAGAACCGCTAACGATCGATTCGGGTGAAGGTACAATGGAACATTCCATGCACCATCATCACCAACAGGCACCCCAACCTCCACCTCGTTACGAGAGTTATCTAATCAACGGTTCCCAAACGACCTACCGCAGTCAACACCAGCATCCCCATCAGCAGCAAAAAATGCTTTTCGACAACCGATCAATTAACTCTCTAGATGATCTAGATAACCTCAAGCAACACCAACAACAGTATTCCAATATGTACTACTACGAAGACAGTAGCGATTTTGACAAGGGTGGTAGCAACCAGGGCTTTCAAATCTATCCACCACCAACGACACCGCCGGAGCCGGCTCCACCAGATCACCTGCTTACGCCATCCTCGATTCTACGGCAACTAAAGGCTAATACCGTATCTCAGTCACAAAGCAGCTTAGAGGAGATCAACTGTAAGTATCGTATTACATTTCACTATACAATCATTATCATCCTCACTAATCGTGGGAACGGAATTACATGTGAAAAGCATAATTTACTAATATGGATTTCATTTACCCTCTTTGAAACAATCTTTCCCAATGGTTTCTCCGTGGCTTGCTCACAAATCATTCTACCGCCCAATAATATTCATCATCTAGCCGACGTCAGTGGATCCAAGGACTCGATCAACACATACGACTCAGGTTACTATTATTATTAATAATTCTCTATTCAGATGTATATTGACAGTTCATTGGTTTCTTATTGTTATTAGATTTAATTTGTAAAGTGGTAAAAAACTAATAATAGAAGTAAGCAATTTATCTATGTTTCATTAATATTTTTGTATAGAACGTACGAACAAAAACGTAACGTTGAATAATTGACCATTTAAATATTCTAAACGGGCACATGATTTGTCTTAAGACCTTCTGTCTGCCCCTAATTCTTTGTACGATACTCAACCATGACTACAGTCTAGAAGTTCTGAATAGCCTCCATTCCATTGAGTAAGGGAGCATCCATAAATTACGCAATACTAAGAGGGGGAGGGGGATTGACGAAGTGTGACAATCCATACAATTTTTTTGGATGCTTCATACAAAGAGTGTGGCATAGGGGGGAGGGAGGTTGAAAATACCCCATTTTTGCGTTACGTAAATAATGGATCTTCCCTAAGCTCTTTCCCTAAGTTCGTTATGTGAATTGTGAACACAATCCTACAATATAAATTGACGCTTTAATTTTTATACTATCATAGCTATTATTTTTAGTTATTTTACTCTAATCATCTAGAAATGAAACAATCATACTAAGTTATGAAATATAATTCACTAAGAAAAGAACATTTAAAAATAATCGTCCGACATTCTCAATTATTACTTAGGCTGGTTGGACGATGGTTTTCTTATTCCGAAGCAAGACAACAAGCAAAACGAAGATATGTGGAAAAACATGAACCCCCATCACGCGTTCACAACCGGCCGAAGGCCAAACCAAAGTTCGTTCGCAAAGAAAATTCGCCCTAAGGGTCCCAGCCAAACGCTGAAGCAGCCGGGAAAACTCAATCTCAAAAGCTTTGCCATAGTTAATGAGGCCATTGCACGCATGAACCTGGGTGATGGACAGGGCCCATTCCAGGGTAGCGGTGGTCAACCCATGACGGAGAAGGAGAAGAAGAAAGCCAAAAAGTTGCTTCAACAGCAGTTAGAAAATGCACCGCTGGCGGCGCCGGAAGACGACAGTGAGGATTACGAAGACGAGGCTGGATATGAGCAGATAAATGATGCATTCAGCGATGCGGTTAACAATGTAGCGAGTCAATTATTTACTACCTTTTCGGGTGGGCAACGCGGGGATGGTGTTCAACAGGGCATAGACTTGACCGGAGGAAAAGGAAAACTTCGACAACGACGGGAGAAGGAACAAAGTAAGTTATGGTTAAGTTAAAGAATCTATCATCATTTATTAATCACACCTATTTAGCTGGTACCACATTTCCAACAGTATTCAACATTCAGGAATATTCCGACTCAGAGAGTGACTCCAGTTCACTAGAGCGCAAGCGTTCGACTGACGGGTATTCTAAAATAAACCGCAAGCCTCAAGGCCATAAACGCCATCGTAAGAAGCGTACCGCTATCCCAGTCCAGCCACCAAAGATTCCACTTGGACCATTCGGGAGCGGAGTTGCGGGTGATGGCGGCGGTCAACCAATTATGATCGGTGTCCCTGGAAGTGGACAGATAGGATCAGCTCTCGGAATGCCAATGATGTATCAGAAGCTTAAAAACGAAAAAAATATGGGCATGGACAAGGATAAGCAAGAAGATGAATCGAGTATCGACGTGTCTTCACCCAGAGATAATAATTCACCAATTGTAAGTAAAATCATACGACATTGAAGTTCGTGTTTCTATAATAATCATATCCTGTTTTCAGTTCGGGGTCCTGCCGAAGATGGGTGACCGAGAAAAACTTATCACCAAGCAGAAGAATTGGTTTGGAAAAGAGATTGACAGTAGCAAGAGCAGTTCCAAAGATTCCAAGGATTCGGATTCCAATGCGAAGAAAACGGCTGGTCGATCCGGCAAGGGAACCAGCGGAAAGAATGCTAAAAATGCGCCTCCGATTCCGCAGCAACCATCGTTAGCTAGTTTTAAGCAATCGGACAAAAATCTTGTGCCACTGTTTGTGGAAAAATGTGTCAAATTCATCGAACTGGAAGGTCTAGACTCTGAAGGGATTTATCGAGTACCGGGAAATAGGGCACATGTTGATTTGTTGTACCAGAAATTTGATGAAGGTAAATTATGCAGGAAAGATACCTACATTGACTACGTAAGGAGTTTCTTATGATTTTTCAACATCCTTCCTTAATAGTGATTTTTTTTCAAACGATTTATATTTCTTGTTTCTTAAGAAAATAATTCTCCCATGTAAACCTTTACGTAATTAGAATGTAATCCCTTTTCTGTCACTGAAGTTACTTGGACGTAATCCTATCTTAAATTTATAAATTCAACAGAAGATGATGTGGACATCGAAAAGTTAGATATTCCTGTGAATGCAGTGGCCACGGCCCTCAAGGACTTTTTCGCCAAACGATTGCCGTCGCTGTTCAATACAGAAATGATGGCCGAGTTAGAGGAGATTGCTGGTTCGCGGCCCCTGCAGGCTATTAGCAGCCTCAACATGGAAGTGAAAACGGATAGAAGTTGCCGACTGATTTCGCTGCGTTCGCTGTTGGGAAAGCTTCCACAGAGTAATTTTGCCATATTGAGCTTCATATTCCAGCATTTTGTGAGGTAAGTGAATACTATGCCGCCATTAGAAGTCATTTATTTCAATAATCTAGATAGGATTCTACTATTGGGTTCAGAGGCAATAACGGTACTCGAGAGCAATTGGAACTTCGGCATGAGTGGGTCAGCTAGTGGCTGCAGATCAATAGAATACATTTTCAAAGAGTAACATTATTCTAGAAAATCTGAGGTGGCATTGCGCATCTCGACTCGAAATGAGCAAACCATGTAAACTGTCATACGAAAGAGCTGTCGAAAGGGGATGCGCAATAAGGCATCTGATTGACTAAAAATTGCTCAGGGAACAAAATGAATGTGGCTTGGGGTTAGCTATCCATTGCCATTCTCAATGTTTAGGAAGCTTATACATTTTTTGTACGAGTTCCGTTGCTACTATGCTAGACTGAGTATACCTCTGCATCTCCACGATTGTTTTGGGAAAGGGTATTGAATTAGTAACAACGGATATTTTTTCTGGATTCACTTCGGTGAGCGATATACAGCAATAGATTGCTAACTAGGCCCATTTAAAAAGGACTGATTTTAAATGATAAATATTGCCTTTCGTTCGCTTTCAAATCCACTTCTTTAGAACATTCTTCATATCTGCCGTATCCTAACGGAATTTTCAAATCTGTACTTTTGTCTCTAGTTCTATCATGAAACCTCTTCGAGAATGTGAAATCGATGTGAAGGAAGGAAGAACATAAAAAAATAAAATAAAAAGCATCACCTTCATCCAGTGCTGCCGAATATTTACAACCCTGCTCACCCTCATTCAACAAACTGCGGCAGCTCCACTCAAACCGAAAGATGAAGACATGCCGATGCGTCGAGCGATGCGAAGTGCGTCCAAGCACTCGTAAAGCAGAAAGCAGAAGATCAGCATTATGAATTATTTTGTCTTGACCGCATTCCGTCACGCACACGCGTCAGTATGTCATCGGCCGAAGAAGGTACGAGTACCTCCGATTACCGTCGCTAGCAAAGCTACAAACCAGGTGCGAGAGCTAATGGCTGTAGGCCAGCCTGTAGCAAATATTCGACAGGAAAAATACCAAAAGAAGGCAATCAAAACTGATGCTCAATTGTTTTGTTTGGAAGAGGAGAAATCGACACTGTTGTTTCATAAGGGCCAATGTCGCAAACGTAAACAATGCCTTTTCCTGCAAATTCCTCAATAACTAGGACCGCTCCCAGCTAACAACCACTTGGAACTGGTGGCGCTCCGCGCCTTCTATCAAACGGAAGTGGAAAATACCGCCAGAAGTCTCTAATCTTTCTGAAATCAGCAGAAGAAGTCAATGTTTACGTTTGCGACTTTCGCCCTTTTGAAACAACAATGTCGAAATATCCCGATGCCGAAGTTACGCTACAAAAAAAATCCCTCGACTTCGCAAAAGAATCCATCAAACTGGCAGAACTACAAAAAGTGAAGACCTTATTCAACGTCATCGTTAAGTGGCGTTACTATGATCGACGATCTTCGAATGCGGTTCAGTGTCATCGTTGTCAACGTTTTGAGAGAAGAATCTATCACCTCTGTGTGTTAAATGGCTCCAATACATTTTCCAAATCAATATCTTTCACATAACGTACATATTTACATATGAGTTTCCATATTTTTTTATTTTTGAAAACAATCTTTTTCTATTCTTAACTTCATCATTTTTGAAAACAACCTTTATGCGAAATGGAAGCAAACGAAATAACAGAAGTAGGTATTCCATATTGCTTCAGAACTTGTGGAAACTGATGGACTAGAAGGTACAGCAATACATGCATAATAGGGAATGTGTGCTGGTCCGAATATCGACAGCGGTGCTTTTGGCTTCATGCCGAAAACCGTTATTGTGATCGGCGGCACAATATCTTATTGCGTTCATTTCTTTGATTTTTTTTTCTTTCTCCGGACTTTTTATAAGACGGAAGAATCTTTTGAAATTCTCTAAAAATCTAAGGAATTCCACTTAAGAAATGGTCTAAATCTTTTGGAAAACTTTTTGACATTTCCACTCGGATTTTTTTGGTATTTCCACGGGTAAATATTGGAAATATCCACAGAAACTTATTTGGAAATTGCATAAGAAATTCTTCAAAATTTTCCTAGAAATTATTCCCAATTTCAACGAAATTGAATTGGAATTCACAATGGAAACTTTTTGGAAAACTCTTTGGAGTTTCCAAAGACAATTTCTAACAATCTGCATGAAAAAATCCTCGGAATTTGCAACGGGAACTCTTAGGTTTCATAGTGATGAACTTTGTGTAAACTTAAAAATCACGTTAATAAAGAATAAAAGAAAATCTTAGGTTTCAGCGATTTTCTACTAGGAATTGTCCGTAAAGTCCGCGTAAAATTCTTCTAAATTTCCATAAGAATATTTGCTGAAGTTTCATCGGTAATTCTTTGGAAATCCAGTGAAAAATCTTTGGATATCCATGGGAAAGTCTTCGGAATTTCAACGACAATTTCTTCGTGATTACGAATGGATTTCAAAGGAAGTTGTTAAAAACTTTCACGGGAAAATATTTGATTCTGTCACCGAAAATTTTTCGAGTGGAAAAATCTTTGCAATGGCCTTTGCAGTTTTGATGTAAAATTAACCAAAATTCTCACGACACATTCAACCGAAATTTCCACCTCAAATCATTTGGAAGTTCTTGGGAACCCCACGAAAAGTTCTACTTATTCAAAGTTTTCTTAATAAAGATTAGAAAAAAAAGTTCTACTTATTTTTTACGATTTACGAAATTTCAACGGTAAACTGAATGCAATGTTTACTTAGAGGTCTTAGGAGTATCAACGGGAGTTTTAGGGTTATCAATCGAAAAATTCTACGAAATTTCCACGGAATATTCTTTGGAATATTAACGTGTTATTCTTAGGAGTTTACACTTGATAGTCTTCGAAATTCGCTCTGGAAATTCTTCAGACTTCCACGAATTTGAACCGGCGTGGAAAGTTATACATCAGTGTCGTGATATAATACAGTTCTATTGATTAGTTTACGCTTGCCGAACAGCACATTAGCAGGTTGAAATCGCTGTTATTGGCACAGTGATCACTACGTCACTATCCAAGCCGTTCCTGGGTGGACGTTAGGCAGAATAACAGCGATTTCAACAATGCTTGTTCTCTAATATGGTCCTCTGCTAATCTTCAGTTTCTATTCATTTCATACTTGCCGCTCGCTTGCGGTATCAATCGAATCTGTATCTTCATTACTTTCATCTACTCCCTTTCGCTTTGAGTAGTATAATTATCACCGAAAAAAGCCAATAAATTAATTTCGATAAAGTCACGCGGTGATCAAAGCTTTCCTAATTAAACTTGAAATATTAGTGACGTTTAGGCGAGAGGTTCGAAGCCTGGTGACGTACATTGAAGCGGCGAAACTAAATGACCATCTTTCGAATCCAATGCAGGGTGTCTACTACCTGGAAAAACCTGGAAAACCTGGAATTATCAGGGAATTTCTCCCCACCTGGAAAATACCTGGAATTATCAGGGAATTCCTGACATAATCAGGGAAATTTCAATACCCCGAGATCATGAGTGAAATTCTCTCAAAAGATGAAAAAATCCATAAAAATATTTGAATAAGTGTACCAATCAAATCTATTGAAAATGTAGTGAACGTTAATGCATCGTTGTTCCGCAAAAACGTTTTGCCATCTTCTAAAGAATTCAAGGAGAATTTCCGAAGCTATTCTTTGTGAAATTCAGGAATTTATTCGGGAAATCAATTAGAGGGGTTGCTTTGTAAATTCTTTTGAGTATTCCCTCGGAAATTCTTTATTAATATATTAAAAAATACTAAATTAGTTAGGATTTTTAAAAACAATTCCTGATGGAACTTCCGAAGGAATTTCTGGATCAGTTTTCCATGGTATTATTCAAAGAAATCAGTAAAAGCGTGTCCATAATAATGATTAGTAATTTTCTAAATTATTTCTGGAGGAATTTCCAAGATAAAAACCGAAAAGAATTCCCGGAGGAATTTCAAAACAAATTTCCGGACGATTTCTCATATGTGTTCTTTAAGAAATTCCCGAAAAGGAACCTGAAAGGATTAAAAAAAAGTGTAGGGTGATTTGTGAAGGATTTTTGCTAAATGAATTCTTGAAAGAATAGCCGAAGGATTTCCGAATGGATTTTTCAAAGGAGTTTCTAAAGGTATTCTCGAAATATTTCCAAAGAATTATTAAAAGCAAAATATCCGGGAAAACTCCTCCAGGTGTTTTCTAAAGTTTTCCTCAAGATACTTCTGACTGAGTTGCTTAAAAATCCCAAGGAATTAAAAAAAAAATCGAAGCGTTTTTACAGTAAAGAACGCTAGTGGCGCTGTAACCATTGAAATTATTCTGCCAAAATATGCTTCAATAAGCTTAATAGCCTATTTAGATTACGATTAGATTATTTACCGTATTAAATATCGTGTTGAAACCGGAAAAAGAAAATTGAAAGTATGGGGATGGCATCAGGTTGTTGTTTATACTAGATCAAACTAGATGTTGGTCTCATGAACAGGTATAAGGTCAAGAAAATTATTTTGAGCTTTTTAGTGGAATGTCTTCACTTGTCATAAGACGAGTTTATACAATCCCATTGAATTCCACAACTTAATTGTATCTTGACAGATACGTATTTCGACCTCAAAAGTAAGACCGTATCACTTTCTCGTACTTTACTCGACTTAGTCGTGTCAAGTACCAGACACTGAAGACAGCCTTACTGTTGAGGTTGAAATACGTATCTGTCAAAGGTACAATAAAGTAGTGAAATTAAATGGTATAGTATAAACTCGTCTTATGACAAGTGAGGTATAAGGACGTTAGGCATGAGTACGTTAGGCATAAGTACATTAGGCATAAAGGATGTTAAGCATAAAATGCCTCAAAAACAGCCAACGACATAAAGAAGATATTATGCCTAACGTTCTTATGCCTAACGTCACATTTCCTGAAGGAGTTTTCGTAAGAAGTACTGAAGGATTTCCTGAAGAAATTGCCAAACATATTTCCGGAACATTTCCTGAAGAATTTTTCCTAAGTTTCTTAAAAAAAACATCTAAAATAAAATTCATAGAGATTTCCGAAAGAATTCTTAACCAAGTTTCCAAAGAAATTCCTAAAAATAATTTCAGAAGAATATCGAAGAAATCTGCAAAGTATTTTAAAAAGGTATTTCCGAGGGATTTTTACAAGACATTTTCGAACGAACACCTAAAGAAATTTAAAAAAAAAATCTTAGGGGAATCGCCAAATTTCCTAAACAATTCCTTGAGATGTTTTCTAAAGTTTCAGCAAAGAAATTTTCAAATCAAATCGTGGAGGAAGTTCTGAAGCAATTCTTAAAATCCGGAGGATTTTCTGATGGAATCTATGGAGAAATTTTCAAAGGAATACCTGGAGGAATTTCCTATGTGATTCCTGAAGGAATTTTGATTGAATGGCTGAAGCAATTTCTGGGTGAACTTGCGAAGGAATTCCTAGAGGAATTTTCTAAGTAATTTACAACATTGTTTTGTGTAGCCACCAAAATATTCTTAAAAATAATATTTTTCGCAATATTTACTTTTTTTAAATTGATTATTTTGTTGCTTAAATCTATATATGGCACGTTTGTTTTTGCCTGGAAATTATTGTAAAACACCTGAAAAAAACCTGGAAAAATCAGGGAATTTTGATTTTACAGATGAGTAGACATCCTGCAATGCTTCTCTCGGAATTGGTCGGAAAGCTCCCACCGAGCTTGCGATTGGACTGGGGTATACATCTGCGATGTAATCATTCAGCAACCCTGAAAGCTTTCAGCGACTTCATATAGGTCATAAAAAATGCAGCTTGTCAAGTGTCCATAGCTTCTTACACAGTATCTCCAAACCATATGAAACAAAGTGGCAAAAAGGAAAAGGGAGGATCCCTCAATGCCCATTCTACTAATGATGAGCAAAATCGTGAATTTAGATCCCAGCCTAAGAACGAACCGCGACCATGCATCTGCTGTCAGCGAGAGTGTAAGACTTTCAAAACGTGTCCGCTTGAAGAACGTTGGAAGGTCGTGGAAGGGAATAATCTTTGTCAACGATGTTTGTCAGGTCATGGTAAATGGCCTTGTCGGACAAAGCAATGCTGTGAGGTCGACTATTTCGAAGAAATTCATCATAAGTCATCCCGAAAAGCCCGTAAACACTAGAACAGCTGTGTCAGGAATAATCACTACACATAGCTACAAACAATCATCTACTATATTCAAGATACTGCCAGTAACTCTAGAAGCTAAGGGAAAGTCAATGACCGTTTTTGCTTTTGGAATCTTGCATTGGATGAACTCTGATTAGACGGTGAAGATGGTACTCTGTGTCTTCAAAGGACCAGTGAAGTAACAAGGAATGAGGAAAGTTCTCGGCGGGTTGAAATTGTCCGATGTGCGTACTGTCAAAAGTCTGGGTTTACCTAAGCAAAGTTTGAATTGCAAGGAGCTGTCGAGACGGTACCCATACTTGAATGGGCTACCGAAAGAAAGTTACGCTCAACCGAATCCTAAGCTATTGATTGGATTGGATAACGTCACCAGACGCGAAGGTCGAGAAGGAGAACCAGTTGCAACCAAAACGAGACTTGGATGGACTGTAGGTGGAGGAAGAATCGACAAAAATGGGTCAAATCGTATCCACGTGCACGCTTGCAATCCTCCTATGTCACAAACTTTACACGATTTAGTTAAAGATTAACGTAAAGATTACGTCGACATCGAAACAATTGGTACTCATACAGTTGCCCTTCCGGAATCACCGGATGATCAACGCGCTCGGCAAATCCTTGAGGAAACGACTAAACGTACTAAGGATGGTAAATTTTAAACAGGATAACTATGGAAGTCAGATGAAGTTATCTTACCCAATAGCCATCCGATGGCTTTACAGCGATTCAAATGTCTTCAAAGGCAGTTATCGAAAGATACCGAACTCAAAACAAAATTTGACGAACAAGAGGCCGAGTTTGTCGCCAATGACTATGCGCATAAAGTGACCAAGGATTAAATCCAGCAATTTGACCGGCATCGCATCTGGTACCTCTCCCTCGCTATAGTTCACAATCACCACAAACCAGGCAAAATACGAATCGTATGGAATGCGGCTTCGCTGAACTCTGAATTGTTAAAGGGACCCGTTGTTTTGATTTCACTGCTCGGGGTTGTTTACCGGCTCCGTCAAAAGATGTACGCATTCATTTCATTTATTTAGTCTACATCTGAACAGATAACACCGAATCAACAATTTGACGCCACAATACACGGTTCGAGGCCGCATCTCTCCTCGAATACGCCCTACGGTCGCCAAGATATTTTGCACCTGGTCTGCCCATCTCGCTCGCTGCGCTCCACGCCGTCTCGTACCTGCCGGATCGGAAGCGAACACTATCTTTTCAGGGTTGCTGTCCGGCATTCTTGCAACATGTCATGCCCATCATACCCTTCCTGCTTTAGCTACCTTCTGGATACTGGGTTAGCCGTAGAGCTGGGCGAGCTCGTGGTTCATTCATTGCCGCCACACACCGTCTTCTTGCACACCGCCAAAGATGGTCCTAAGCACCCGTCTCTTGAATACTCCGAGTGCTTGTAACTCCTCCTCGAGCATTGTCCATGTTTCATGTTCGTAGAGGACAACCGGTCTTATTAGCGTCTTGTACATGACACATTTGGTGCGGTGGCGAATCTTTTTTGACCGCAGTTTCTTCAGGAGCACGTAGTAGGCCCGACTTCCACAGATGATGCGCCTTCGTATTTCACGACTAACATTGTTATCAGCCGTTAGCAAGGATCCAAGGTAGACGAATTCCTCGACCACCTCGAAGGTATCCCCGTCTATCGTAACACTGGTTTCCAGGCGGGCCCTATCGCGCTCGATTCCGCCCACAAGCATGTATTTCGTCTTTGACGCATTCACCACCAGTCCAACTTTTGTTGCTTCACGTTTCAGGCGGGTGTACAGTTCTGCCTCCTTTGCAAATGTTCATTTTTGAAGAATATGCCGTACAGTAAGGATCTTGTCCGTTGTCGAGCGGCCGTCAACGAAGCCGGCTTGATAACTTCCCGCGAAGTCATTCACTAATGGCGACAGACGACGGAAAATGATCTGGGATCACTTTGTAGGCGGTATTAAGGATGGTGACCGCTCGAAAATTTTCACACTCCAGCTTGTCGCTTTTCTTGTAGATGGGGCATATAACCCCTTGCTTCCACTCCTCCGTAGCTGTTCAGTTTCCCAGATTCTGACTATCAGTTTGTGCAGGCAAGTGGCCAGCTTTTCCGGGCCCGTCTTGATGAGCTCAGCTCCGATACCATCCTTACCAGCTGCTTTATTGGTCTTTAGCTGTAGGATGGCATCCTTAACATCCCTCAAGGTGGGGGCTGGCTGGCTCCCATCCTCCGCTGAACTGACGTAGTCATCTCCTCCGCTGCCTTGACTTCCACTGCATGTACTCTCAGCGCTATTCAAATGTTCCTCGTAGTGCTACTTCCACCTTTCGATAACCACACGTTCGTCCGTCAAGATGCTTCCATCCATATCCCTGCACATTTCGGCTCGCGGCACGAAGCCTTTGCGGGATGCGTTGAGCTTCTGATAGAACTTGCGTGTTTCTTGAGAATGGCATGATAGCTGTTCCATCTCCTCACACTCCGCTTCTTCCAAGCGGTGTATCTTCTCCAGAAAGAGGCGGGTCTGCTGTCTCCGCTTCCGCCTGTAACGTTTCACGTTCTGCCGGGTACTTTGCTGCAGTGCAACCGCCCGCGCTGCGTCCGTCTCCTCCAGAATCTGTCAGCACTCTTCGTCGAACCAATCGTTTCGCCGAGTTCATCCCACATAGCCGACGTTGTTCTTCGGCTCTCCGCTGCGTCGTTAATGGCTGCTTAATACAGTTAAGTATTCCAGTAGTCCTCAGAGGGGCCCCATCGAGCTCACCCTATTCGCGTGTATGCAGTGGCGACATCAGGTTGCTTCAGTCGCTCTAGGTCGTACCACGGCGGTCTTCGGTACCGAACATTGTTGATGACGGATAGTTTTGGGCGTAGTCATATTTTATAAGTGTGTCCAATTTGCCCCGTTACCTTCACGAGAGTAGTGAAAAATGAACTATTTCAAAATCGTTCTACTCGATTGAAATTTCCTTATTTTCAATACGACTCAATACAGAACTGGTGGATAATGAGTATTAGTATCATGTAGTTGTTAAAAATCCAACGTTTATACATTTAAATCAGTCAATACTGATGAAAATCTTAGGCCGATGACATACAACCACGTGTGCGTGCGCGAACGCGTCAGTATGTCATCGCCCTTAGGGTGTACATATTGCCTCTTGTCCCCCTACTTGCGCTTTTGGATGGTGGAGTTCGTTTAGAAGCTGGGTGGACGGTGACACGCATGCGGGGTGGTGATCTATGGCGAGTTTTGGCAAGATGACTTTGTTAGCGAGAACGTGATAGCGGCGAGGATAGGCTGATAGCGTTGCCGACGAGAACTTGGCATTTAATCATCGGCTCCAAACCGCTGAAGGAAGGGTAGCTGAGTCTACCGGTCCTTCTGGAGCAAGTCCAACTTGATCCGAAATCCGACGATGGATCACCGTGGAAATGGCTTTCATTGGTACCAACCCGGTAACCATATTCGAAGAGGAATACGTTGCGTGTCCGATTTCGTAGGACTTCAAAAGGCTTTTAAGACACTGAAGGCTCATATCTGTCGAGAACAACTGGTCTTAGGAGCAGTTTTGAGTACCAATGAATAGGAAAATTCCTTAGGAAATTTCTTTATGGTTTCTTTTGGAAATTGCTCTAGGAATTTCTGCGGACCACACTCAGCGATAATTATCACCAAGCTTCAAGCGGCCCAGAATGCAATTGGAAACTATCAGAAAAAGTGGAAAATAAAGGTCAATGTTGGAAAGTCACAATCAATCTTTTTCATCCTCCTCGCAGAAATATCAACGTGTGTGGACAACAAGTTCCATGGTCGACCGATGTCCTGTACCTCGGCTTGACGTTAGATCAAAAGTTAAGGTTCGTCACCCACATCCAGAACGCTCTTAGCAAAAGTGATAAACCAACCAAAACACTTGATTCACTCGTCAATCGAAGGTCGCATCTTGATAAAAAGTCAAAGCTGCTGATATGACTGTGCTGCTACTCACAGGAAGAAAATCATAATACAAGGCAAACAGAACAGATTACTGAAGATGATGCTGAATCTTGAATCATTCCACCCAACCGAGGATGTTCACAGGATTGCGAACGTTGAATGCATCGACGATTGGTTCCATCGAGTACTTCCGAAGTTTTGGACTGGTTGTACCACTTTAGCAAATCTCCTGCTAGAGCGCCTGGCCGCATAAAGTGTGATATTAGGATAATAAATTATACCTTTCCTTCTACTGTCCCCCACACTATCTTATAATTCTCAAAGGTTTTTTTCAAGTATTTTCTTAATATATTCCTATATCTTAAAATCAAATTATGTAGACCCTATCAGTCAACCGACCTAAGGGGTAATCCATATACCACGTGGAAATTTTAGAGGGAGGAGGTTATGGCAAATGTCCTTAGTTCATACAAATTTTTGAAAATTTATATGAGCAACTATCCACGAGGGGGGAGGGTGGTACCTAAAACTGACCAAAACCTGTCCACGTGATTAAACCCACCTTAAGCGTCAAAAAACAAATAGACAAATCACAAGTTTCATAAAGGTGCCAATAAGAGAACTAAATCTGTTTTATTTCCAATTACAGGGTTTCTGAAAACTCCAAACTGAACAGTATGGACAGCAAAAATTTGGCGATCTGCTGGTGGCCTACACTGCTCCCGATCGAGTTCACCGACATGATGCGGTTCGAAACCATGCGCCCATACCTGGAGGACATCGTGCAGACCATGATCGACCAGTATCCGTTTCTATTTTGCGGCGAGGAGGCCTTCGTGATGGTTTGATGTAGTGAGCAGTGACAGCCCCATTGTCTGCCGCTACCGGACAGGGAATGAGGCGAGTGCGTTGTTGATTAATTTTTAGTTATGCAGCTTTGGCCCGCGCATGGGGAAGTGCATGGGTTTTGAGTTATTTCTCAAAATTGCGTCCGGCTTTAATTAGATGAGAAATATTATTTTCTGGCGCAAACCCTTATTTGCTTATCGTTTAGGTGAAACTACACGAATGCTTAGAAACATGCTACTTACTCCAATGTCGTCGAACCGTGAACATTAATAAACCGACATTCTTTAATAGATTCAGAGATATTTTTAACTGGTTTATCAGTGTATTTGAACAAAATATGGGAAAATAAGAATATTTGTATATTTACCTGTGTATATTTTTAAGGCAAAAAGTAACGTCGCTCTGAACAGTAGTGGATCAAAATGAAAAGAAATGTCATTTTTAAATTAGAACCGTTATGTCAAAATAACTAGAAGTAAAAAGGCATGATAAGAATGTTAAAAATATGTGGTGATAAACTCATTATAATTTTAGTAATTTTTAGTTAAACTGTTCTAAGAATCAAGAAACACCACACGAATCACGAATCTCGAAAACCATAAATATTTCCTTGATCAGTGTTGCCAACTGGATAAAATTTTGTTTCCTTCCTGTTATTGCTCAACGGACTTCTAAGCGGTTTTTATCTAGAATAAAATGCTAAAAAGTATTTTTTTTTAATTAAAACCGCTTAGTATGCACAGGTCAAAGCATAACATCTTGGGCGGAAAACGTAAATGTTTAGAAAAGTTCCTAGCTGCTTTTAGTTGTTTTTTCTTTATTTACTAGTCGATTGTTCAACCAAATTGGCTATTGTTGAAACTGTCTGGCAACACTGTTATCAAGTACGCAAGTATATAATACTGATACTTTTCAAACGAACACGGAGATCCCCCAATTCAGAGACTAACAAAAATGTGCCATCCCACATCAGAATGTAGAAACGAATGTCCCTCGGTGTCCTCACTCAGTGTACTTCCCAGCTAATTTACTCATGTATGCAATGACTAACATGTCGTAGTGCAACCCTTGACCAGAAGAGGCCCCACTCAAGTACTAAACATATACTCGAAAAAGACGCTTCCTCTATTATAAAGACACAAAACTCAAACTTAATTCACACCGAATGATTTCAACCAGAGAAACGAAAACGAACACGTCCTTCCTTATTTAAGTCAGAGAAAGTAAAGCGAATAGAATATAGAAATCGATAATAGAGTGCAACCAGGTAAAGGAAAGGCCATTTTCCGTTTTATTTTCTTTAGTTTATTGTTTTAATATAGAATGCAAAAACAACTAATGAGAGACATACCTAAAACACTCTAATGGAAAGTGATTGTCAACAAGTGAGAACAGTGATGCGCTTCTTATGTAATATGTATGTTGTGTTTTATACTTTTTTTTAGTTTAGCACAAAGCTCTAAAAAGTTTATTTTATAAAAATCACATTTTAGTGCGCCAGCACGAAACGCAAAATCCTAGGAGCTACAAATAGTTGTGTATTGTATATGTGAGTAACGAAAAAGGAAACAAAGAAGAAAACTTCACAACAAACGTCGCATTCATTTTTATTTTCTAACAAAATAGGAATCATGAGAAATCCTTGTCGACGCGAGATATCTGCACCTACCACCTACACAAGTTAAATACACCATCAGCGCTGGTGACCCCGCAATTGGAGCTTTTTAAAGGAATAGAGTTTTGACGAATAGTTTTTTTTTTTTTAACTTATTTTATTTGCTAATTATCTAAAACATGCATTCATCTCTTAGACTAGGTGTTCCGTGTTTTCTTAACACTATCATCCTTATTTCAATTGCCTCTGGCAGTTAGAATTTTTCCTCTGGTTGTAGGAATTACAATGTTTTCAACTTAAACTAAACTTAACCTATTTTATACTAAGGGTACAAGGAGCTAATCGTTGCAATAGAAGATTGCAACGATTTTTGTCTAAAATTGGAAATTATTTTGTTGGACATTTGTTGCAATGTCTCAATATTAGAAATTCTATGAAGTTCATTGGTACTATACCACGGAGGCAACTTCAGAATCATTTTCAAAATTTTATTTTGAAACCTCTAAAGTGCCTTCTTTTTGGTATTGCAGCAACTAGTCCATATTGGCACAGCATACAACATGGCTGTTCTAAAAATTTGTTTGTAAATCAAAAGTTTGAGTTTAAGACAAAGTTTTGATTTTCTGTTTATAAGTGGATATAGACACTTAATATATTTGTTACATTTGGCTTGAATGCCTTCAATGTGACTTTTAAAAGTTAATTTTTGATCTAGCAGAAGTCCTAAATATTTAGCTTCGCTAGACCAATTAATTGGGACCCCATTCATAGTGACAATATGTCTGCTAGAAGATTTCAAATAAGAAGCTCTCGGCTTATGTGGGAAAACTAAAAGCTGAGTTTTGGAAGCATTCGGGGAAATTTTCCATTTTCGCAAGTAAGTGGAGAAAATATCCAAACTTTTTTGCAATCTACTACAAATGACACGAAGGCTTCGCCCTTTGGCTGAAAGGCCCGTGTCATCTGCAAACAAAGATTTTTGACACCCTGGTGGTAAATCAGGTAAGTCAGAAGTAAAAATGTTATACAATATGGGGCCCAGTATGCTGCCTTGGGGGACACCAGCCCTTACAGGTAATCTATCAGATTTAGAATTCTGATAGTTTACCTGCAGTGAGCGATCTGATAAATAATTTTGGATCAGTTTAATGATGTACAGAGGAAAATTAAAATTCATCAATTTTACAATCAAACCTTCATGCCAAACGCTTTCTCTATATCAAGAAGAGCAACTCCAGTCGAATAACCTTCAGATTTGTTGAGTCGAATTAAATTCGTAACTCTTAATAACTGATGGGTGGTTTAATGCCCATGGCGAAGACCAAATTGCCATCAGCAAAAATAGAATTGTTATTAATATGAACCATCATTCTATTTAAAATAATCTTTTCAAACAGTTTGCTTATTGAAGAAAGCAAACTGATTGGGCGATAACTAGAAGCCTCAGCTGGATTTTGTCCGGCTTCAAAATTGGAACAACTTTGGCGTTTTTCAATTTATCTGGGAAGTATGCCAATTGAAAACATTTGTTAAATAAATTAACCAAAAGGATAAAGAGCTCTCAGGAAGTTTTTTGATAAGTATGTAGAAAATACCATCATCACCCGGGGCTTTCATATTTTTAAATTTTCTAGTAATAGATCTCACTTCATCCAAATTAGTTCCCAACGAAGGGTCAAAAACATTCTCTTGATTGAGAATGTCTTCGAAGCTCCGTGTAACCTGATCCTCAATTGGACTAGTGAGACCTAGACTAAAATTATGGGCACTCTCGAACTGCTGAGCAAGTTTTTGAGCCTTTTCGCCATTTGTTAATAAAATTTTATTTCCTTCTTTAAGCGCTGGAATTGGCTTTTGAGGTTTTTTAAGAATTTTTGTTAATTTCCAAAAGGGTTTCGAACTGGGATCCAACTTCGAGACATTATTCTCAAAGTTGGTATTTCTCAGAATAGCGAAACGTTTTTGCCTTTTTAATTTCATTTTGCAAATCTCGCCAAATAACTTTCAACGCGGGATCGCGAGATCTTTGGTATTGCCTTCTTCTCACATTTTTAAGACGGATCAGTAGCTGAAGATCGTCGTCAATAATAATGGAGTTGAATTTAACTTCACATTTCGGAATTGCAATGCCTCTGGCTTCGACAATCAAATTTGTCAAAGATACGAGAGCATTATCAATATCACTTTTGGTATCGAGAGGAATATCAACATCAAAATTCCTATCGATATACGTTTTATATAAATCCCAATCAGCTCTATGATAATTAAAAGTAGAGCTGATTGGATTATAAATGGCTTCTTGTGAGATTTCAAACGTCACAGGAAGGTGATCAGAGTCAAAGTCAGCATGAGTTACCAATTGGCCACACAGCTGACTTGAATCCGTTAAAACTAAATCAATTGTAGAAGGATTTCGACTGGAAGAAAATCAAGTAGGGCCATTGGGATATTGAATAGTATAATATCCCGCATAATAATCTTCAAATAAAATTTTGCCGTTGGAATTGCTTTGAGCATTATTCCATGAACGGTGTTTGGCATTGAAGTCACCAATTACGAAGAATTTTGATTTGTTGCGAGTCAGAATTTGAAGATCAGCTTTCAATAAATTCTTTTGCTGCCCATTGCATTGAAAAGGCAAGTAGGCTGCAATGAAGGAAAATTGTCCAAAATTTGTTTCAACAGAAACTCCAAAGGTTTCAAAAACTTTGGTTTCGAACGAAGAAAATAATTTATGTTTGATACGTCTATTGATGACAATGGCGACCCCACCACAGGCGCTGTCAAGACGATCATTTCTGTAGATAAAATAATTTGGATCTCTTTTAATGGAGAGTCCTGGTTTTAAATAAGTTTCTGTTATAATGGCAATATGCACATTATGAACTGTTAGGAAGTTGAATAATTCATCTTCCTTACCCTTTAGGCTCTGTCTCATTTGGAGAATTAAACTTAAAAGTGACAGTTGGAAAATTAGCAAATAACCCAGTCATAAGAATGGTTGGTGCTACCCAGCAATTCCAATAGGACATCGATGGAAAATGATTCGATATCTGTCAAAAGTAATCTTGCTCTGTGAGCAGGGTTATTTGATAATTATTGAAATGTCACTTTTGAGTTTAATTTCAGTTTAATTATCCAATTGAGACAGACCCTTAGAGAGCGGGCATTCCAATTTAGAACTTTCACACAATTATTTGGATCCATTGAAACGGAGTCCGATAACAATTTTTTGTGTGTACTTTATACCAACCTGAACAGCTTCAGGAATGGTATTTGCTTTGAACATTGCATCAATCATGTGATGCAATTGTTCAGTTAAAAAATCAAAATCGGAAGCAGTCATGCTACCTGAATCGGCAACATGACCGTTATTTACCGTTGGGACATGGGTATAAACCTCATTTTGAGAAGAGAAATTTGGTTCACCAGCAGCGATGTTTGCATACGTAGGTACATTGGAAAAGTTGGAATTTACTGAAGTGCTTGCTACCCGTTGACGGGCGGCAAAATTTGTTTGTGAATTGTGGTGGGTATGAATTGCTCGACCGGTAACCGGTTTCGAAATTTGAGCGTTTGAAAAATTTCTACCCGTCGAATCTGGGATCCGATTGGAATTTCCCGTCATCAATTTTGCACGGGAATTCAAAACTTTTTTGCGTGAAGGGCATTCCCAGAAATTGGATTTATGATTGCCCCCACAATTTGCGCACTTAAATTTATTGGAATTTTCTCTCACAGGACATGCGTCCTTGGCGTGAGAGGTTCCGCCACAAATCATGCATTTAGCATCCATGTGACAATGTTTGGTTCCATGACCCCACTTTTGGCACTTACGGCACTGGGTGGGGTTTTGAAAATTTCCCCCAGGCCTGCGGAAATGTTCCCATGTAACACGGACATGGGACATAATACAGGCCTTTTCCAAACTTTTCATATTATTTAGTTCACTTTTGTGAAAATGAACTAAATAAAATTCTTGAGGAATGTGCCTCTGGGAAGTACCAAAGTGGGATTTCTTTTCCATCTTAATTATTTGGACTGGTGAAAATCCAAGTAATCGAGAAATTTCAATTTTAATCTCATCCAGTGATTAATCCAAGATGAATACACTAGTAGGTGCTCCAATCTGCCTAGTTTATGGGAGAGAAGAAAGCGGGGGTGAAAAATTCATTTTCAGTACAAAACGACAACAAACCGGCAGGCTCTCCCATACTAAAATCCAAGATGGCTGAATCATGAATTTGGCAGATTGGAACACCTAGTGGTGTATTCATCTTGGATTAATCATCACTGGGGAGACCTTTCAAGACGACTTTGAACAATCGCTCAGTTTTGTCGTCGTATGTGAAGAATTTATGGCGCTTCTCAGTTAAATACTGAAGAAGACGTTTGCGATCGTCAAAGGATCCCGGCATAACACGGCAGTCACCTTTCCTAGCAATCTGAAATGAAACATTGATCCCCTGAAGGTTACTCAAGATTTCATTCCGAAAGCCAGAAAACTCGGCAACAGATACCACAATTGGCGGAATCCTTTGTTTCTTCGCATGAATCGAATCACCTGGGCTAAAGGTAGATTCGATTTGATCAATTTCATCATTAATCAAATCGAACTGATTGCTCAGTTCGATAGGAGAAGAAACAATGTCAACATTAGATTTAGGAATATCTGAAGTCTCCAGCTTCCTTCTATTTTTTAGGCGCTTAGGCAGGACGGTCTTGAAACCTTGTTTCTTTGAAGGAAGTGGAGAATTCAGAGACTCCCCTTCCTCTTGTTTTTGTTAATACTCATTGCTGAGCGTAGAGACGTGACCTTCTAAGAGGTTTTTTCCCAGAACGGTGTCCCTGCAGGATTACCACCGCTTGTCGGAATTTTACTTCCGCAAACGGGTCCAACGTAAAACGAAGGCACGGGTCCTTGCAAAGATCGTAACGGGATCAGGGGGTACAAATAGCGCTGAGAAGCACTGTTGAAATTAAAATAGCTTCGGGTAGTATTAAAAACTTCCTTCCGCAAAGAGAGAAAGAACCGCACAGCACGAAAGCACGATGCGGTCTGATTGACGAATAGGTTCATTATCGTCACAGCTCTCTCATGGTATGCTACATGAGTGCATACAATTTTATCGAAAATTAGACATTCTAACATGCAGGGTTGAAATATGTCAAAGTCAATGCAGTGAAAAACATGGATCTCAGTATATTCTACGGTCAATCTTATCGTCGCCGTCGTTAGCGGGACTGTAGCGTCGAGAAAAAAATATTGCCGGGCCCAGTGTTTGGTATAGAATTATAGAGAGAGAGCATCGAGCTGGTTGGTTATCCAGAAATTCTTTTTGACATACCTTCAAAAATTCCTCCAGGAATTCTATCGAAAATTTCTTTTCTCTTCTCAGGGATTTTCTTCAAAAACCCTAGAAATGCTTTTAAAAATTATTTGATTACCTAATACTTTCGAAAATTTCCTTAAAAAAATTGTCTAAGAAATCATTTAGAATGTTTAGAAACTCCTCCAGAATTTCCTTCAGGAATTCCTTTAGCAATACTTTCAATACAATACCACCACATATTCCATACCCTCGGCTCCCGCAATTTCGCTGGAATTTCATTCATGCATTTCCGAACGAATTCCTGAAAAAGATTCGGGAAGGACTACTGAAGGATTTTTGAAAATTCTTTTCTCTGTGCATTCCTCCAAGAATTCCGATTAAAAATGTATACGCCTATGTGCAATTAGGGGCCGATGCCCACGTAGCGATTTTTCAACACTGCGTGCACGTGGCGTTGAAAAAACGCAGGTGTGCATCGGTGCGGCGACGCTGCGTTACCGCTTTTTCCCGATGCACACATCCGTCCTTTTAACGCCGTGTGCACGCAGCGTTGAAAAGACGCTACGTGGGCATCGGGCCAAGGCCTCCCAGTATTTAGTTCCAAAGTGTACGAATTCTGTAAACAATAACCCTGCAGGCCATGTTGACTCCATCATCGCTCTTTCTCTATAGTTCCAATCTACGCCACCTTTAAAGGATACATAGCGTAAACTTTTTTTGTTGCTTCATTGCAGTATAAGCTTGCAAACATCTGGGCGATCGTTCAGCTGCAGATAATTTGAAACCATGCAGAGAATGTTGAAAGCTTTCAATATCTTGGTAGCCAAATGGCGTCAGACGGCGGTACCAAGATCGTCATAGGCGCACGGATCAAGAAAGCAAGGGCTGCCTTTGCGAGTTTAAGAAATATCTGAAAAAACATGCAGGTAAGTGAACGCACCAAAATACGAATTTTCAACTCTAACGTAAAATCTGTGCTGTTATACGCTAGCGAAACATGGTGTGTATCAGTGGAGAACACTCAACGGCTGCAGGTGTTTATTAACAGAAGCCTGCGGTATATAATTCGGGCCTGGTGGCCTCACAACTGGATCTCAAACAACGAGCTCCATCGTCGTTGTCACCAGAGGCCGATAGCAACAGAAATTCGGGATCGGAAGTGGGGCTGGGTCGGCCACACTCTACGTAAGGGCGGAAACGAAATCTGTAAACAAGCATTAGACTGGAACCCAGCGGGACATCGCAGCAGAGGCAGACCCAGAGGCTCATGGCGGCGAAGCCTCAATAAAGAAATAAAAGAAGTCGACCGAAATCTAACCTGGCAACAGGTTGAAGCGATAGCCGGGCAACGCTCAGGATGGAGATCTTTCAAGTCGGCCCTTTGCACCACCGGAAGTGTACAGGATCCATAAGTAAGTCAAGATGATCCTTTAAAAAATCCTATATAAAAACCTTCCTATAAAAAAATCCTTAAAAAAAATCGGGAATTTCTTGGAAAATTCTCTTAGAAATTTCTTTGGAACTTTGCTCGGAATTCCTACCAAAAATTCTTCGGAAAAACCCACAGAAAATGTTTCACCTTCCGAAATTCCCTCAGAAGAATTCCTTCGGAAATTTCTCTCGAAATTTCTGCGGAAATTTAATTAGAACTTGATTCAGAAATTATTTTAAGAATCATTCGAAAATTACTTTATAGGAGTTCTTTCGGAAATTTTGTCTGGAAATTCTTTGAAGTGTCCGTTAGAAACTCTCCCAAAAAATCAAAAAATTCAGTATTTCACGGGTTAAGTACCCAAAAGGACGTAAGTGATTTCGCAAACAAAGATTCAAACGTCGATTTATCCAATCTGATGACACTCCCACGCAAACCAACACCTCTAACAGGTAGCCGAAGGCTCCCCCTACCGGTCTGGGGTGATGGTTTACGTGGGAATGCCATCAGATTGGACAAATCGACGTTTGAATCTTTGTCTACAAAATCACATACGTCCTTTTGAATAGAATTTTCTTATGTATTTTCGAAGAAATTTTCAAAGAAATTTCTAAAATAATTTAATTTTAAAATAATAAAATAATTTTCATAGAATTGCTTCTTTGAATTTTCAAATGCCTTGACGAATTTGCAAAGGAATCAATTTCTGGATTTCTCTCCGAAGTAATTTCCGGAGTCGGAAATGCCTTCAAGAGTTCTTTCGTAAATTCCGTTAGGAATTCGTTCGGAAACTTTCAAGGAAATTAAAAATTTTATCCTAGAATTGTGGAAAAGATTCTTGTTGTAAATTCCAGAGGAATTACTGGAGAAATTTCCGAGGGAATGGAATTTTTGATGATAAAGCAATACACGAAACAATGTTCGAATTGTAAAGTTTTGAAAAACAGATCCCAAAGTTTTCCTAGAAACCTTTTCAATAAGTTAGACGATTGCATTGTATAGGTGTGATTGTAGGGGAACTGTTCCGTTTTCCATTTCACTGAACATATGTCCATTAGAGTGGCCCAGCCTAGTATGGGGAGAAAAAAAGTCGTCGCATTCTACGGGGCACCCTCCACGATTTTGCCTTAAGATAAGATAATCATTCTCTGAAAATTTCAGCCTGATCGGTCATTGCATAAGCTGGCGCAATTGATTTAAAGTTAATATGGGGGTTTTAGCCGAAATATTGGGGAAAATACACCTCTGTTACTATTTCGTACAGGAAATTGGATGGAAGAGCCCGATTGAGCCCAGATTTGCAGGAAATGAAGTTAACATGCCCATAAACAATTCGAAATAAAATTCTACTATTACTAAATAAACTTTAAATCAGTTTTTGGCTGATTTATTTGGAGTTGGGTTAAGTACTTTGACATTCATTAATTGCCATGAAAACATACGCATGCAATCAAAGATGCCTGCGATGCGTGGTTTCGCGCGCACTGAAACATAAGTAACTGCACGCGCGCCACAACACATATCGCAGCTACCTTCGATTGCATGCGCTTGGTTTCAAGGCAATTAATGAATTTCAAAGTGCTCAACCAAACTACAAATAAATCAGCTAAAAACTAATTTAAAGTTTATTTAATCATAGTAGAATTTTATGTCGAATTGTTCATTGGCATGTTAACTTCATTTCCTGCAAATCTGGGCTCAATCGGGCTTTTCCATCCAATTTCCTGTACGAAATAGTAACAGAGGTGTATTTTCCCATATATTTCTGCTGAAACCTTCATATTAACTTCAAATCAATTGCGCCAGCTTATGCAATAACCGATAAGCCTGAAATTTTCAGAGAATGATTTTCTTATCCAAAGGCAAAATCCTGGGGGGTGCCCCGTAGAATCGGACGACTTTTTGTATCCTGGGCCAGTCTAATGTCCATCTCATCGCAAAACAGGAAAATACAGCACCAATCTCGTCGCTTCTTTTTACTAGCATGCGTGATCACTGCTGAAAAAAAATACAAAAATAAAAAACAAATCAAATACCTTTTCATTGCTATGTTTTTGATGGGATGGAAATGGGAGCTATGAGATAAAGTGCCGAACCGTTCCCCTATTTTACAGACGACAAAATGCAATAAAATATTGTTATATTTGAAACCGCTTGCACGAGTCGATAACAAACACTGAAGAAGTTTCCAAGTAGGAAACGAAATACGTATCTGGTTGTTGATACATAAAAAGTGAATAGTGGAAGTAAATGGAAGAATAATAGTCTTTTAACCTTAACGCCTCTAATTATAGTTCTTCACACTAACGCCAAATTGCCCCAGCATTATCAGAGTACTGTCGCCGCCAGTGCTTTAAAGTCGGCCGTTTGCACCACTAGGGGACCCATGGCAGGCATTATTAATGACGAGGATGTCTGTGGAGGAACCCAGGGTGTCTACTCATCTGTAAAAACAAAATTCCCTGATATTTCCAGGTGTTTTACATTAATTTCCAGGTAAAAACAAACGTGCCATATATCCAGTTTTCCGCGAGCGGTAATGGCCGCTAGCTTGCTTGCGGGTTGGTCTCTGATTTGACATTTGTGAAGGTCAACTGCACCCACCGTTCGATCATTTTGAAGACTTGAATTCACTTAATCAGCACCTTCTTATATGCCACATTGGTCAGAATGTTCGGAGCGGTGGGTGCAGTTTACCTCCACAAATATCAAATCAGAGACTAACCCGCAGGCAAGCTGGCGGCCATTACCGCTCGCAGAAAACTGGATAGATTTTAGTGTTAGACTCTTGTCATTTCAATTACAACAAAGACAGCATTATATTTACTTCAGTGTATCATTTATTCTCTTTGCACTCTTTGTTTCACACACATCCACACAATTACTGTAGATCACAACAATATAATTAAATAAACTTCCATTCCGAGTTAATCGGTTAACTGTACCACACGTCATTATCTTTTCTCCATACTGCGCGTATCACAACAGGTTATGGGCCTGCGTGCGGAGAAAATATAAAAGTAACGCCATCTTTTTTGGCTCGTTTCGTAATCGAAATTCGCAAAATTTAATTTTTTTCGCGTCGTTTTTTTTTCTGTTCGTCGCGGTAACCATCGTCTCAGTGCAACTAAATATGGACGGATCCCGCTTTAGCATCCAGAAATTAAATAACAGCAACTATCCCAGCTGGCGTTTTAAAGTGGAGCTGCTGCTCATCCGCGAGGAGCTCTGGCGCTATGTTGAGCCAGGAGTTAAGCCGGATGCCGAAGAGGCTGCTGTTTGGGATGCAGGTGACGCAAAGGCGAGAGCAACCATCGGGCTCCTGATTGATGATAATCAGCACAGCTTGATTCGAACCGTGAGAACCGCAAAGAGATAGCTGGCTAGCATTAAAAATCACCACGAGAAAACCAGCCTAACCTCCAAAGTTTCCTTCTAAAACGCATTTGCGATAAACGCTATTCGGAGGGGAAAGTATGGAGGAACACCTGTTTTCCATGGAGGATTTATTTTTCTCGATTGGCTAACGCCGGGCAGGAGTTGGCCGAAAACCTCGCGGTCGCAATGATCTTACGAAGTCTTCCCAACTCATTCGACGCTTTAACAACTGCTCTCGAGAGCCGGGCAGAAGCTGACCTTACGTTGGAGCTTGTAAAAAGGAAACTTTTGGACGAAGCTGCTAAGCGTCAGGGTACCGAGACGGATTCAGTGCTGAAGGTCAAGGAGGAAAGTAGAAAGAAGAAGCAGATCATCTGTCATTTCTGCAAGCAGCCGGGGCATAAACAAAAGTTTTGCCGGCAGTTTATTCGAGAAGCGGGAAAACGGAGCTACGTCCAGTCGCAGCCTAACAAGAAGAAAGAAGATAGTGTTTCGTTCGCGTTCGTGACCTGTGTTGCCGGGAATGGTAGTATGGACAAATGCTGGATTATCGACTCTGGTGCCACGAGTCACACGGTTGCGGACCGAGATTTTTTCACCGAATTGCGTCCTAGTGATGTGAAATGTGTTAAGCTGGCGGACGGAAAAGTGGCCAAAGTGGAAGGCGAAGGTTACGGTGAAATCGAGTGCTGTGACGAAAAGGGTGAGCGCAGGAAGATGCAGCTTAGCTTAGCACTGTACATCCCTACCTTGGCGATGAATTTGCTCTCGGTGTCGGCGCTCATACAGAAGAAAGCGACAGTGTTCTTTAGTGCCAGCGGTTGCCAAATCAAGAAAGACGACACGACAGTAGCGGTGGCCAGTCTTAAGCAGGGTTTGTACCAGTTGAAGCGGCACGACGAGGTTATTATGACAGTGAAGGGGCAACACAATGACAACTGCAAGCACGTCTGGCACAGAAGATTTGGCCATCGGGAGCCGAATGCCATCAAGATTTTGGAAAAGCGCAACCTAGTGAATGGATTTAAGGTAGTCGAGTGTGACGTCGATGAACCGTGTGAATGCTGCCTCAAGGGTAAAAGTACACGTCTCCCATTCCCTAAAGAGTCCAAATCGCGTACTGTGGCGCCTTTAGATATCGTTCACACTGATGTGTGTGGTCCAGTGGAAGTCCCTTCGGTGAGCGGGTACCGATATTTTATGACGGTTATAGACGATTTTTCTCGTTATTGCACGGTGTACCTGCTCAAGGAGAAGTCGGAAGTGGCCGACAAAATGGAAGAGTATGTAGCCTACGCGAAGAACCACTTCGGTCGCTGTCCGAAAATTGTGCGATCAGATCAAGGAGGAGAGTACTCCAGTAAACGCTTACGGTGTCTCTACAAGCGACAGGGGATTGTTGCTCAGTTTACAGCAGGGTACAGCCCACAACAGAACGGAGTGGCTGAACGTCGTAACCGATATCTCGTAGAAATGGTTCGATGTTTGTTATTTGAAGCTGAACTTCCGCAGTGCTATTGGGCAGAAGCGTTGAATGCGGCGGTATACCTCCAAAATATTCTACCAACAAAATCAGTGGATGTTACCCCCTACGAGCTGTGGTTCAACGTTAAACCGAACGTGAGTCATTTGCGAATCTTCGGCAGCACCGCGTGGGTTCACACACCGAAACAAAAACGAAAGAAGCTCAGTGTAACAGCTCAAAAGCTAACGTTCGTAGGCTATTCTGCAGAACATAAGGCCTACAGGTTCCTAGACCGATCAACGAGGAAAATCATCATAAGTCGCGATGCAAGATTCGTAGAAGAAATACCCGTAGCCAGTGGTCCGGAAAATACACCGAGCAATGAGGAAGGCGACACTGTCGAATTCGAGTTCCACCAGCGAAATCTACCAAAAACGCCCATCGTTGCAGACGATGCCGATATAGAGGCCATTGAATATACGACGGAAGGGTCAGACGACAGTTTCCATGGATTCAGCGACGATGATCTTACGCTGGGAGAAGAAGTGGATCAACCAACAAGATGTTCCGAACGTTCCACTAAGGGGAAACCACCAGCGAGATACGCTGACCTAATGGGTGCAACGTTCCACAGCATCGACGAACCCAGAAGTTATAACGAAGCGGTGAATAGTCACGACAAGTCAGCCTGGCAAGCAGCGATGGAACAGGAAATGGCTTCTCTCAACGAGCATCAAACGTGGGATCTAGTCCGACTTCCTCCGGGTAAGAAGGCTATAGGATGTAGATGGACCTACAAGAAAAAGGAAAACGAAACCGGACAACCCGTGCGGTATAAGGCGAGGCTCGTTGCACAGGGGTTCTCGCAACAATACGGCAGTGATTTCGACGAGGTGTTCGCTCCCGTTGTCAAGCAATCGACGCTACGAACGATGCTAACGATAGCGAGCAGAGAAGGTATGCTGGTTAAACATCTCGACATAAAAACAGCGTACTTGTATGCCGAGCTTAAAGAGGACATATATATGAAGCAGCCACCGGGATTCGCTGTGGACAACGGGCAGGTGTGCCGCCTCAGGCGAAGCATATATGGCCTCAAACAGTCGGCTCGAGTTTGGAATGAGAAGATAGACAGCGTGCTTCAACAGATGCAGTTTCGAGCAGCCGATGCAGATTCTTGCCTATATGTTCGTCAACGGAACGGAAAGTTAACGTTCATTTTAATCTATGTCGATGACATCGTCGTGTTTTGTCATTCAGAGCGTGAGTTTCAGGAGATCTGCAGCGTACTTCAGAAGCAGTTTAAGCTATCCAGTCTTGGCGAGTTGCGGCAGTTTCTCGGCATTCACGTGGAGAAAGTCGGAGATCACTACACACTCAATCAGCAGAAGTATATCGAGAAGCTCGTAACTAGATTCGGACACGAGGATGCGAAAGATTCCAAAATCCCCCTTGACCCGGCTTACGTGAAACAAAAGGAGGAGGAGGAGCTACCTAACAATACTTCCTACCGTAGCTTGGTTGGTAGTTTGTTGTATGTCGCGGTCAATACGCGTCCGGATATTTGCGTCAGCACGTCACTACTGGGTCGCAAAGTGACAAAGCCAACCAACCGCGATTGGACCGAAGCCAAACGCGTTTTAAGATACCTTAAAGGAACGAAGGATCTCCGGTTGCACCTAGGCGGAGGAAGCGGAGGTCTTGAATGTTACGTCGACGCCGACTGGGCAAGCAACGAAGGAGACAGAAAATCGAACTCCGGTTTCCTCATCAAGTACGGCGGCGGATTGGTGAATTGGGGTACGCATAAGCAATCATGCGTTGCGCTATCGTCGACAGAAGCGGAATTTATTGCTCTAGCGAAAGGATGTCAGGAACTTTTGTGGCATCTGAAGCTCTTGAAGGACATCAACGAGAAGCAGCTTACGCCGATCCCTGTGTGGGAAGACAACCAGTCTTGTATCAAACTGGTGGAGTCAGACCGCATTGGGAAGCGATCGAAACATATCGATACCAAACATGCCTTCGCTAAAGATCTGCAGAAACGTGAAGTCATCGATTTGAAGTACATTCCTACATTCGATATGGAAGCGGATATGATGACCAAACCTTTGGAGCGCATCAAGTTAGAGAAACACCGGAATGCGATAGGCATCAGATCCATTGCCAATACCGTCTTCGTTGAGGAGGAGTGTTAGACTCTTGTCATTTCAATTACAACAAAGACAGCATTATATTTACTTCAGTGTATCATTTATTCTCTTTGCACTCTTTGTTTCACACACATCCACACAATTACTGTAGATCACAACAATATAATTAAATAAACTTCCATTCCGAGTTAATCGGTTAACTGTACCACACGTCATTATCTTTTCTCCATACTGCGCGTATCACAACATTTAGCAGCAAATTAATTAATTCAAAAAAGAAAATAGGGAGCGGGACCATTTGCTTTGAAAAATTCTAACTAATTTAGTATTTTTTAATATATTCCTAAAGAATTTCCGAGGGAATACTCAAAAGAATTTACAAAGAAATCCCTGATTGATTTCCCGAATAAATTCCTAGATTTCACCAAAAATAGCTTCGGAAATTCTCCAGGAATTCTTTCGAAGATGGCAAAACGTTTTTTGCGGAACAACGATTCATTATCTTTCACTACCTACATTTTCAATAGATTTGATTGGTATATTTATTAAAACATTTTTAATGATTTTTTTTCATCTTTTGAAAAAAAATTTACTCGTGATCACCTGGTATTGAAATTTCCCTGATTATGTCAGGAATTCTCTGATAATTCCAGGCAGTGTTGTAAAATGTCATTTGCATTCGTTTGTATAATTTTCCCAGAACTTTTTTCTGAAGGTAGCCATCATTCCTGAGGTATGACGAACTTATAGCGCTTAAATGTGCCTACAACTTTGTCTAATAAGACATTGCTGTAAATATGTAATCTGAGGCGTGGGAGGCAAAATGTCATTCAAATGACACGTGACATTTTGGAGAGTTTTCACTATCCAGCCTCATATGTTATATTTAGGGCAATGTACCCTTGGACAAAAATATAGCCCTACTCAAGCGTTATGAGTACATCTAAAATTATGAAATAAATTTGGCTTCTGAAGAAAGTTATGAACAAATTAGTCAAATGACATGCAGATGACATTTTACAAGCCTGATTCCAGGTATTTTCCAGATTGGGAGAAATTCCCTGATAATTCCAGGTTTTGCCAGGTAGTAGACACCCTGAACCAGCAAACTAAAATTGAATTCAACGGTCGCAAACTAATTGTTGAATGATAAAGCTTGTTGTCTGAATAGACTATTAAGGGGAATATCGATATCAACTTGCTTTACAAACTGCCAACTCAATCTGAATAGCTTATACTTTCGTGTTCTATGAGGAGAACTCCACCCCTGGTCTTGGGAGTTTCGGATCCATCAATTACAATTTATGTGTCTGCTCATCATAGTATTCAAATTTTCCTAAAAATTGCAACAAATTTATCGCCTTTGTTACGGGTAACCTTTTTGCCTTCTTCGCTACTGTCCAACAACTTTTCCGACAGTACATCTCCTTTCACTTCGTCATCCGTTAATCGTACGAAAGCCGGATGCTGCTCGATATGCTTGCACATCCATTCGTGCAAATCTTTCACATCTG